>NW_017671406.1:217142-280961 GCF_001879085.1 Nicotiana attenuata
GCCTGAACCACGCAGGGCCCCGAGAGGAAAGGGGCTCACCAAAAAGCTGATGGATGACGAAGGGGAGCTACGATCGGTGGACTGGAGTACCTGCTACGGATCCACCTAGAATCATAACACGAATGTAGCGCCCCCGGCAAAAGGGACGTCAGTACATTTGAATTGTACTGGTATGTATGAACAAACTTTGCTCCAAGTAAACTCGAACCATAAGCAAGTAAGTAGCAGTAATAAAAGCGACAATCAAATCCACAAGGAAGGAACAATTAAGCCAACAGGTATACAATCTCTCCTCCATAAACAAGCATGTAATTGAAACGGAAATAACAATCAAATCCACAAAGAAAGAGCAATCAAACCAACAAGTTTACAAACTCTCCTGTTTCCCCTTCCACATTTCCACATCAATAATTTCACAATTTGTTCATAGTTCATTTCAATAGCGATTTCGATCGCTTTCCAACCTTATTATCTCAGCCACCCTTATTACCTCGGCCACCCTTATCACCACAACCCACACCTTATTTCTTCGTGTTGCGGCGTGCAACCCGATCCCACCGAACAATCACAATTCACAAACAATTCACGTAGAAATCACATACCAAGCACTGAAACACCCAAACAAGGCGATTTTACAAGTTCAAAGTTAGCCTTACATACCTGGAGCCGAATTCCCTTTTAACTTCTATTTCCAATTCACCAAATGGTCTAGCAACGTCAATCTTGTGCACAAGTTAACGCGTATGACTTAGAAAAGAAGTTCACAATTTCTACTCAAACTTATTTAGGTTACCAACCCATCTTTGCACCATCTTTTACTCCTACCCAATTACTCTCACTAGGTTTTAGGTTATAGAATGACATGCATGTATGAGTTCAACCACTATTTTCAAAAACCAATGCATGAGACTCCCCCCCCCCCTTAGTTTAAACCAGAAATTCAGTAAAAAGGGTTAGGGATGCTACCTGCAAGAAAAGGGGGATGAAGATAAGCTTGAAATTTCCCGGCCCGGATGGTTTTGAATAATCAAATTTTGGAGAAGATGACTTTCTCTCTCAAGACCCTCTCTTCCTCCCTCTTATTTTGTGCAGAAGATCGTTAAAAATGAGGGGCTGGGGGTGTTTTATTAAAAAGGGGGTCGGGTATAAAATTTAGAAAATAGAAGCCCGAGCAAGATCTGCGGTCGCATTCTGCGATCGCAGAACTGAAATGCGGTCCGCAGATTGGACCGCAGAATCGCCCCCAAAACTCTGATGATTCTGTTTGGGTCTGCGACAGGAATGCGGTCCGCATTCCTGTTATGCGGTCATATTGTGCACCGCAGAACTGACCTTCACAAATCCTTGAGGAACTTATGCGGCGATTATGCGGTCCGCATATTGGTTATGCGATCGCATAATAGACCGCATTTTCAACATTAATTTTGACAACTCTTCTGTTTCACTCTGCGGTAGGAATGCGGTCCGCATACTAGATCTGCGACTGCATTCTGGGCCGCAGAATGTCATTTTCTAGAAAAATTGATTCTTTTGATTTTTACAAGCTTAGATCAATACCAAGGGTCCGAAATTCTACGCATTCCTAACACATATTCGGAGTCGACACCACAAGATACTAGGTTTTGAGCCAAAAATTTTACGGGGCCTCACAATATGAATATCCATTTTACCGGCAGTTAACCCATTTTCTATCTGTATTAAATATGGGTCAGCTCAAATAAATTCTTCCTTTTTGTATTACCCATTTTCGATCCGTCCATTTTACATCCGACCCGTCTGTTTGCCACGCATGACAAATCTGGCCTCTCTATAAATTTTGCGGTAAGAGAGGGCAATCAATTGGTTCAAGGAAAAATTAATTGTGGAAACGGATTCACATGTTTTGGTTAATTGAGTTGGTATTGTAAAAATAAAATTTTAGTGTGAGAGTATCTTTTGAAAAACTAATATCTAATGCCAATCCTTGAGTAACCAATGGCTTGTACGTATGTTAATTAAAAGATGTGGAGATTGTCAAATACGGACCCTCTTTGTAACCCATGCCTTTATCAAAACGTCTCAATCGTATCGTCAATTCAATTTTGTTGGGTTGACTAAAGCTATTAGTAGACATTTAGCTCCTACCTCCTTCAGCTAATTTCATTGTCTAAACCAATTTTGGTACGTTTCATAAAAGCAACTGGTAACATGTGTTACTTTACACTAATTGAAAGAGGCTTAACATTACACTAGTCCTTTAAATATGTTTTAAGTAAATAGCTTTTCATTTAAATTTATCAAAAAGTGAGCATTTTTTATCTCTGTAAAATATTTAACAAATTACGTTGGTTAGATTTGACGAGAATTCTGTAAATAAAGATTTAACCAAAAACATCATGAAAACTCCGCTGTGGTAATTAATATGCTGCATACCTATAATTTTCATTACTCATCCGTTCTTTATGAATGCAGGTCTCTATCCCAACAGTTGGATAGTTCACGTATTTCGCACATATACAAGTAGCTAAACGCAGTGGCAGACAAACTTGCAAAACATGGATCCACCTTAGCTATGAAAAATACACCTACGATGTTTTTGATTCCTCCACTCTTTTTGAGGGCAGACCTGATGCATGACCATATGGGCACTACACAGTTGCGGCACTCTTCAACTCATATGGCCAACACTACAACTTTTTTTGATTTAAATTTAGCACCAACTACTTGTACTAGATCGGGACAACACTGCCCGTCAGTTTTAGCATCTTTTTGTACTGTGGAATCATCACGGTCCACCACTCCCTGTAACGCGACTTAATTTATTAATACAAGCATCTTTTATTTTTTTTTTTTTTTAAAAAAGGATGAAGACTGATCAAAATATATACTCCCTCTGGTTCACAATAAGTGTCCAATTTGCTTTTAGCACGCCCATTAAGAAAATACTAATTTCTATACAAAAATACATACTATGACTAAACTACCCTTAATTAAACATTTAATGTGAGGAGTAAGAAAACTTTTTAGGGATATGTACGTAGGGGTTATTTTGTAAAAACAAATTGAATTCTTTCTTGATTACATAATCGGGCACTTATTTTGAACCAAAATGAATAAATAAATTGGACACTTATTGTGAACCGGAAGGAATATTTAAAGAATCATCATTGTCATTCTCAAAAATCGCAAATCGAAACTCCCAAGTTCACGCACCACAAGCTAAATCTAAAGAGAGCTGGGGGGAAAGAGTTGTGGTGCAAGACCAGACCAACCGCACGCACAGCAAGAAAAGATTTTCGACTTAAAGATCTTCTTTGAACTGTGCGATTGCAAATCTAGGGAGTGCCCCGTACAATCCCTAGTGCAACATACACTATTCTTAATTTACTTTTATTGGAATCGTTTCATTATTGAGATAAGAATATTAATTTCTAATATAAAACTTGAAATAGATGGTCCTAAAAGTTTAAGGGGCAAAAGTATATAAGGCAATAAATTTTTGTGTGATTATATAAACTTCTCATTAAGTGTTAAAGCCGGAAAAACGAAAAGTTTAAAATTAAATTATTTCTAAATATAATAATGCGTCATTCTTTTTAAAATGAACTAATAAGGAAAGTATATTATTTAAAGTGAAACAGTTGGAGTACTTATAATTTAGTCTAGTTTCTCTTTTTATTTAATTATCTTCTTTCATCCAATTGCTTGTGTGTTCTTGTTTCATTTCAATTGGGTCTTGTGTTATTTTCTAGCTATCGCATCTTTGTTGGTAATAGGCCTTCATGATTTTTTACGATATTGAAATTAAGAAAGTGTCTTTTTAGACCTTTATATGGTCATAAAATTAAAATCAAGTTTATAATGGGATACAAAACTATTTGACCCTCATTTTTTCCAACCCGCAAAGTGGCCATTTTCTTCTTCTTCTTCTTCTCTTTATTTTTTATTTTTTATTTTTTTGGGTGTAATTTGTGTAATATCTTGGGAGTTCTTTTATTTGAAATTCGATAGGTGGGGATAGGAGAGACTGGCCAAACTTTATTCCCTCTATATAGTAGTAGGTTTTATTGTTTGCTTTCTTTTGTTTTGCCTTTGTTGGCATCCCAGTTCAATTTAAGTTGCCTAATGATCATTTATGTAATAATGATAATTGAATGAAAGGAAAGACAAAGTGAAGAGCACTAAGAAATAATGGAAGTTGGATAGGTAGTTGAATGCAATAAAAGATTCATTATATCCCAATGAGAATAGAATGGTTGATTTGATATTGCAATTTGTGGTATTTAATTTCCAACTTTTGACAACTCAAAAGGGCCAGTCTGAAGAAAGGACTAATGAGATGGACATCCCCACTCCTAATTAACTATACCTGCCATTTTTGGTAAAATAGATGAATTTATAATTGTAAGTTTAAAGGATGCCGAATTCACCTTATATTTGTTTGTAAAAATACACTTGAAATGAGTGTGTATATATTACTTCCTTCGTTTCAATTTAAAAAAGAAAGAAAGACTTCTGAAACCTATGACTTTAAGTATGCCCTGAGATTTTTCTGACTATAAAAGCATGCCATTAAGGATAAAAGATGAAGATTTAAAATTAAATTATTTTCCTATAATAAAATATATTATTCTTTTTAAAATGAATTAATAAGGAATAAATTCCTCATAAAATGAAATTGAGGTATATATAATTGGAGTAAAAGAGCATTGATACGTCACTTTGTTGGCTTCAATCTGTATTTGTCCCTATGCATAAAAAGAGATGGAGATAGATTGAGAAAGATGGATAGTTACAAATCCAGAACCACAAGACTTTTTATGCAATGACCAAGTTGTGTGTTGCTGGCTGCAGCAGTTTCTACTTTTTGTTGCCAAAGCTGTTTCTCTGCACTGGACACGATTTTGCTACCTCTACTAAATGCGTGTTTCGTAAACGTCTTGTCTTTTTCCTTCTTTGCTACTTTCCTTTTACTACCATACCAAGGGCTCCCTCTATACAAGTAATTAGTAAAAATAGTACGGTCTAGCCAGTTTTCGGACTGGTCATTCAAAAATAGCCAGCGTTTACTAAGTCAATGAAAAATAGCCACTATTTTGCTGCAACAGAGATCGGTCCAGCATATTATGCTGGAACTCCAACACACGGAAAGTTCCAGCATAATATATTCTGGAGATTCGAGCACATGTATGAACTTCCAGCATATTATACTGGACCGGTATACTTTGCTGGAACTCCAGTATATTATGCTGGAGTTCTAGTGTACTTATGCTGGAACTCCATCATATTATGCTGGAGTTCCAGCATATTTATCCTGGAACTCCAGTATAATATGTTGGAGTTCAAGTATACTTATGCTGGATACTGGCGTATTTTCGGGTTTTGAACAGTGTTTTCGCTCAGATTTATCTTTACATGAAAAGTGGCTAGATTTCGATTACTTTTGAAACTGGGCTATTTTTGAACGACCACTTGTAAATTTGGCTATTTTTTAATTTCTCCCAAGTAATTAGTGTAATTAACTATATAGCCCAACTTATGTTTATCCATAAGTTCACATTCTACGCTTTTAAGGTAAAAATAGCACGGGCTAGCCACTTTTCGGACCGGTCATTCAAAAATAGTCAGCATTTACAAAGTCATTAAAAAATAGCCACTATTTTGCTGCAACAGGGACCGTTCCAGCATAATATACTGCAGATCGGTGCACCTGTGTATGAACTTTCAGCATATTATGCTGGAACTCTAACACGCGGAAAGTTCCAGCATAATATACTGGAGATCGAAGCACCTGTGTATGAACTTCCAGCATATTATGCTGGACAGGTATATTATACTGGAATTCCAGTATATTATGCTGGAGTATTTTTCAGATTTTGAACAGTGTTTTCATTCAGATTTATCTTTACATGAAAAATGACTAAATTTTGATTACTTTTGAAACTGTGGCTATTTTTGAATGACCACTTGTAAATCTGGCTATTTTTGAATTTCTCCCCTCTTTAAGCTTTTTTTTAATTGATAATTATGATATCCGATTCAACTTGTGCATATCTCAGCTAATTTCACAAATTAACTATTTACGCTTAATTTCTTTTAAGCATCTCATATATGCCAACAATTGCACATCTTTATTTTTCTATCAATACTATGACTTATATTAAACTAGTAATTAAATATTCTTTTGGTCCATTCTCATAGGCATTTGTTTCTTGCATTCACTCTTTTTTTTTTTTTTTTAAAACAATTTAGGATTGGAGTTATATGGTTCGTAGGAGTTTAATTGAATTTCCTTGGGGATATATTATGCTGCGAATGATGTGGCAACTTTTTTATAAATATATATAAATTGCTGAATTTTCTTCGCACAAGAGAAGCTTCTAAAGTAATGAAAAGGATGAAAAATATAATTCAAATATGCTTTAGATTGCAAGTTTGAATCTCAATCTGCATTTTCACATTTGATCCCCTTGTTAGATTTCCTAATCTTATCACTGCTTGAATCACATATGCAACTTCCTCGATTTCAAACGATGTTCTCGCCTTTGTTTGTCTAAGCATGACCATGGGCGTAGAAATCATCAATTACAATAAAGAGTTATAAGCAAATACGGAAAGAATTTTAGATATCGACAATTTACATCATTACTTTTTTATAATACTTCTTGATGACGGAAACTAATAAAATCAAGTGGGTGTGAAAAACTAGTTGAACATCTCTTACTTGAGTAAACCAAATTTTACTTGTCCAATTGACCTACAATATTTTTCATGGCAGGGAATATCTTGTGTGCATTTTGGCTAATTTATTAGCCAGCCTAATATAATCCACAAGCACAAGTATGTAACGATCCGGCCGGTCGTTTTGAGAGTTGTAACCCTATTCTTCCATTTTCCGCTTCTTTTGTGTTCTACAACTGTATTATGACTTATCGGGTTAGTTGTTGGGTCCGGAGTGATTTCGGAGCGAATTGAGACACTTAGTCTCTTAATTGAAAGCTTAAGTTGGAAAAATTGACTGAATGTGTCGACTTATATGTAAACGACCTCGGATTTGAATTTTGATGGTTCCGTTAGGTGATTTTGGACTTAGGAGTGCGTCCGGATTGTATTTTGGAGGTCCATAGTAGAATCAGGCTTGAATTGGCGAAAGTTGGAATTTTGGAAAGTTTGACCAAGAGTGGACTTATTGATATCGGGGTCGGATTGGATTTACGGAAGTTGGAATAGGATCGTGGTGTCATTTATGACTTGTGTGCAAAATTTGAGATCAATCGGACGTGATTTGATAGGTTTCGGCGTCGTTGGTAGAATTTGGAAATTTCAAAGTTCATTACGCTTGAGTCCGCGTGTAATTCGTGTTTTTGATGTTGTTTGAGGTGATTTGAGGATTCGACTAAGTTCGTATGATATTTTGGGACTTGATGGTATGTTTGGTCGAGGTCCTAGGGGCCTCGGGTGAGTTTCGGGTGGTTAACTGACAATATTTGGACTCTGGTTGATAGCTGATATCTGCCGGTGTATTTTTTTGGTTTACTCTTACGCGTTCACAAGAGGAGCCTCATGTTCACGAAGGGTGTTTGTGAGATGGGGATATTTTGTTCTTTGCGTTCCCGAAGGAGAGGACACGAATGCGAAGGTATGACTATGTGTGCATCGCGAATGCGCGAGTGGTATCACGTTCGCGAAGAGGACTGAGGTAGCTGGGACCCCCAGCCTTTTTGGTCTACTCGTTCACGAGGCATAGGTCGTGTTTGCAAAGGTCAGAGTTTGTAAAGCATCGTGTTCACAAAGGGTTGGTCGGGTTCGCGAAGAGTTAAGCTGAGAGGCAGTCAAGTTGGGCTACGCGAACGCGATAGGACGGTCGCGTTCGCGAAGAAGGAAATCTGAGCAACATTATTTAATTTCAAAAACGAGGGTTTGAACCCATTCTTCATACTTTGAGCTAGAGACCACGATTTGGGCGATTCTTGAAGGGATTTTCGTGGAGTTGATTGACGTAAGTGATTCTTACTTGGTTTTGGCTATATTCCATGATTATGTCTATAATTTCATCATCTAATTAGTGATTTGAGGTGGAAAATTGGAAAAAAAGAGGAAGTGTTCTTGAGTTAGATTTTTGAGGTTTTGAGTGGGATTTTGTTATTGGCTTTGAGTAAATTTGATATGGTTAGACTCGTGAGTGAATGGGCTTTCGGGTTTTGTGACTTTTGTCGGGTTTTGAGACGTGGGTCGGGGGGCCGGGTTCGGGCTGATTTCGGATTTTGGCCATAATTTAGTAGTTTTCTTATGGAATTGATCCCTTTAGCCTATATTAATCCTATTGTATTGCTTGTGGCTAGATTCGGGACGTTTGGAGACCGATTTGAGAGGCAAATGCATTTTGGAGTAGAGTTTGGCCCGGATTGAGGTAACACATTCAAACTTGGTTCTGAGGGTTCAAAACCCCAAATTATGTGTTATTTAACTGGTATTGAGGTGACGCAAAGTGACGGGCGTGTGAGCATGCACCGTGAGAATTGTGGCCTGGTTGGTTCCATGGCATTGTATAGTGATACTATCTTGTTGACATCTGTGTTTTCATCATGTGATAAAGTAATTGAGTTGTCAATCATGCTTACGCTTCATGCCGGTACTGTTGGGACCCATAATGGTCATTTCTTGCTGTCACTTTACTGATTTTATTGATATTCCGTACTCAGTCACATACATGCATTTCATATCATATCTCAGTCTCACTTGTCATTTATTGACTCATCATATTATTATTTCGGGCTAGTTTTTATGATATTTTGAGTCCGTGAGTGAGACTGGAGAGATTGATGACTGAGTAGGCCGAGAGCCTGATTATGAGTGACCGTTATGGGATCGGGCTATACGTCGCAGCGGTTATACTGATGTTATGATAGCGCTTGGGCTGTAGGAGCCCCTCCAGAGTCTGTACACACCCCCAGTGAGCGCGGATGATATTATTGTGTGATGGATCTTCCCTGGACATGGATCTTGTCCAAAGTACTTGATACCTGGAGATGGATCTTCTCCATAGGGCTGGATTGGCCTTCCTCGGTACTGGGTGGCTTATAGCCAGTGATATATATATTCCGGGATAGATCGTCCCTGGCCGAATGGGCTATATATAGTACCGAGTGGTTGAGCATTGGAGAATGTGAGCACATGAGGCCGACAACATGGTGCATCACATACAGCATGTGCATTGGCATGCAGAGATAGAAGATTTATATTCTTTACCTTGTTCGGATCTGGTCTACTTCACTATCTGAGCTGTCTATTTACATTTAAAGCATGCCTACATTTTTGCACTGTTAATACTATTGTAACTGTACTTGTTGAGTTCATCACTACCTTTCAGTCCAAAGGTCGGACTTGTTACTTACTGAGTTGGATGTACTCACGTTACTCCCTGCACCTCGTGTGCAGATCCAGGCGCTTTTGGTCACGATGACGGCTGCTGATTGAGGCATCAGAGTTCGGAGACTATCGAGGTAGCTACATGGCGTTCGCGGGCCTTGACTCTCCTTCTTTATTCTATCTGTATTTTCAGCTTTATTCTCTAGACACTATAGTGGACTGTATTCTGGTTTAGATGCTCATGTACTCTGTGACACCCAGATTTTGGGATAGATTGTATCGTACTTTGGATTAATTCTATTTTCAAAAAGGCTTTTCTTTAATATTAATTGCCCCAGCCTTTATTTGAAAAGGGTTACTGTGTTAGAAATGTTGAGTTGTGGCTTTCCTAGTTCCACGATAGGCGCCATCACGACGATTGTTTTTGGATCGTGACAAAGTATCAAATATATTTGCCTACTAAAATTGAAATAGATGTATTAACCCTAAATAGTGTAAGTTAAGATTCGAACCTATGATTAAGTGATTCACTGTGGAAATTATAGTCATCTAATTCATTAAATGAGTAATTTATATTTTGTACATACCAAAAAAAATGAAAAGAAACTCAAAGCCCTCTAGAAAAGGTACAACTCCAACAAGATGGTGTTGAAGCAATAACTCAAAAAGTTGATGGATATGAATGCGGTTAATACACTAAAGTTTGAAGTACAAGTAATTTATTTATCCATACTTCCACATTCTACGCTCTTTGAGCTTCTTTTTAATTTATTAATTATGGTGTCCGAGTGAAGTGGCGAAAATTTTCACCAAGGAAATTTAAAAATAAAAAGTTAAACATGCGAAGAAGCTACGGAAATTCAACATCTAATATATACATGACAAAAATATTAATCTTTGTGTATATAATTTTCAGCCCCCTTGCGCCCACCTAGCTCCGCATCAGAGACAGTCACGCCTCAAACTTGGGGAGGCATGGCTGGTACCCGGTGCTGTCCTGGCCCGAGCGAACCACTCAGTGATATTTTTTTTGTAACTATCATGGGCCAACATGGTCACATCTTGTAATGTACAACTGTAAGTGGGCAACACTGTATCAACGAACCATTGTACTTAAAACATGAATACATATGGGACGTCAAGGCCTCTGATATACTGCAAAAATGAATCTCTATCTACAAAGCCTCTAAGATTATTCGACATCAAATGGGATAGGGCCCCTACATAACCATAAGTCTGTAGCAAAACTCTAACATAATGACTTATAAACTCGGCTGCACTTCGAATGAAGTGGAGTCTTACCAATCCTTCGCTTAATGCTAACCTCGTCTACTATGAGGGATCGTCAAACTGATTAGCTATGCCTGCAGGCATGAATGCAGTGTCCACAATAAAAAGGACGTCAGTACGAATAATGTACCGAGTATGTAAGGCAGAACTGAAACATAATAATAAGTCAACATTAATGAAAGAGATATAAGAATCACCTGAACCTCTGAAGTGCTATCGTATATGCATGCTTATTATACTTATATGTATATATATATATAACCTCTTTGGAACCATTATCCATATCGATGCATGACTGCCCAACTAATCAGTGGTAACTGCCGGACCGGCTGTAGCGCGGTGGTAAATACATGACTGCCCGACCGGCCGTAGCTCGATGGTAAATGTGTAACTGCCCGACCGGCCTTAGCTTGATGGTAAATGTGTAACTGCCCAACCGGCCGTAGCTCGGTAGTAAATGCATGACTTCCCGACCAGTCATATCTCGGTGGTAAATGTGTAATTGCCCAATCGGCCGTAGCTCGATGGTAAATGCATGAATGCCCAACCGATCGTAGCTCGGTGATAAATGAATGATCCATAGAATACCATTATGAACGCTAACATCTTTATCATATACCTCAATAGAGACTTAGGAACATACTTAGACATACTTGAATATCATTTTACAGGAATGAATAACATAGACATCCTTAACTGCTAAGAGTAGAACCACTTATAGATCAACATTACGTTTACGTTTCGTTACTTGGGTCATGCCGAAAGAAGGAAGGATTAGACTTAACATACCTGTATGATCTCTTCTGTCACGACCCAAACCTATGGGCCGTAACGGGCACCTGGTACCTTACTCAATCGAGTACCAACATAACATATCTTTCTCAAGAACATCATACGGATTTTTCGCTACTCCGATCCGCCGTTACGTGTTTTGTCGCAATTGACGTGTATTAGAGGGATTGTCAACAGAATCGGCTCAAGTATGTTAAGGCTATTCCTTCTTTCCTTTTGGCATGATCCATACGATACAAATGAAACGAGCAAATGCACAACTTCCATAAAATGACTCTATTCATAGAAATGCTAGAAATGCTTATGTTCTTGAATTCCCATATGTCTTATTATTTTATCATCTGTTCATGGGTCTCAGAAAATACGTAAGTTGATAAATTTTATTTCAAGATATTAATCAGAGACATAATGGTCTTATGACATTTCGAAATTTTTTATTGACGTACTTATCAAGCATTTTATTCATTTATACATGTACATTGAACCATGACTAGATGGGGTTATATACGCGTGTATATATATATATATATATATATATGTATATATGTATATATATATATATATGTATGTACATATGTATGTATATGGGATATGGGAAAAGGTTACGGTGTTATATACGCATCACCACCTGATCAGCTGGTATACGTTGATGATTTTGCCCACAGTGGCCGAGATGATGTGATGGGATGCCCTTAAAGGCTTGATGATGTTATGAACACATATACCGATGCATGGCATGACATTTATACGCATATGCATGACATTATAATATTAAATGATTCACTGGGCTATTTGTGCTTACATGTTGAGTCTTTACTCCATATTTCTCTCATGTCTATTATTACTCATTTTCATTCCCTACATACTCAGTACATTATTTGTACTGACATCCCTTTTTCTCAGGGATGCTGCGTTTCATGTCCGCAGGTCCAGATAGACAGGTGTAGAGTCCTCCAAGTAGGCTATCAGCTTAGCGGAAGATGTTGGTGCGCTGCATTTGCTTCGAAATTGCTTATTTGGTGAGTATAATTAGGACATGTATTGATTGGTATGGCGGGGCTCAGTCCCGATCTTTATGATACTTATGTACACTTAGAGTCTTGTAGATAGATGTCATGTATACAGATACTTGTATGGCCTTACCGGCCTATGTTTTAAGTTTAGAAATGGTTATGTTGCCTTATAGGCTCGTATGTTACATGTATAAGTCTTTATATCAGGTTAGGTCGTCCTAAATTGAGTATTACCCTAAGTTTATCCTGGCTAGCCCATGACGGCCCGTTTGGCCCATTTGCCAATGAAAGTATGATAAGAAAGATATGTTATGTTGGTACTCGATTGAGTAAGGTACCGGATGCCCGTTACGACCCATAGGTTTGGGTCATGACAAAAGTGGTATCAGAGCAGTTCTCTTCTAGGGAGTCTACAAGCCATGTCTAGTAGAGTCTTATTTATGGGTGTGTTGTGCACCACACTTATAAGCAGGAGGCAACAGGGCATTCAGGACTGTCACTTTTTTTTCTTACTCTAGTTCGTGTGGTAGAGCTCAGTTGTAAGAACTCAATTTCCTAAACTTTATCTTATTCATAATACGACGATGCCTACATCTAGAAAGACGGTTGGTAAGAGATATAGCTATGGAAGAGTTGAGTCAGAGGAACTCGATTTTTGCATCATGTTTTTGATGGATAAAGATGAGGTATTCAGTAGATCATGTGTATACTAAGATGTGTAAGCTTCTTGATAAGGATCCCTAAGGCAAGAATGCCTATCCACTCTTATGATAAAAAGCAATGAAAGAATCAGAAGGTACAAGTTTCAACAAGTAAAAGAAGTAAGGTGAAGAAGGGTACGAGGTACCTAGTGAGTAGAGATGAACATTATCTACTGTTCCAGCAGAGAAATAAAAGCATTTTGAGTCACCTTCAATTGTAACAGAAGTAGGTACAATTGGCCACACCCATCTCATTTATGCCCTATGGAAGCTAACAGAAGTAGTATAAGAGAAGGACGGATATCAGGATCCGGTTGGGATTAGAGTGACCCAAAATGGGGGACGGAATGTTTGCGTTAGTTGACATTTTCGAAGGATATTGCAAATGTGCTAATAGATCTACTTGTGAGACACACAGATGGTGCACTCTAGAATATTACAATTAGATGTGAATACTAGCATGATCAATAAATTAAGAAGATAGGCACTGAAAGCCTGGAAGGGATTAATATTATCTTAATGTGGCTCCCGTTCCTAGTAGAGAAAGAACGTTAGGCAACCCGAAGAGCCAGTAGATGGAGCAAGGGGAGCTAAAAGCAAAAGAATGTCTTGTTCGAATTTTTTCGAATAAAGTGATAGACATAAATGTTAGCGGGAAATAAGAATAGAGTCAATGAAGCATTATGAGTAAGATGTGATACATGGATGACAACGGTAGATAAAAAAGATGACAGTATTATAGAGTCTATAGTCCAGTGAAGGAAAAGAAGAGAGGTGACAGGCCTTGAAACAACAAAAGAATATAGGCCATAAAGTCATATCCTCATTTCGAGAAATAAGCTCGTGACTCCAACACGACTACCAGAAGGATAAATTAGACTCCAGACTAGTAGAAATCAGTATGGGCTGGTGAACAAGATAAACTAAATATGAACTAGGGACTAAGTGATTTGATAATAGTCGGTATTGTGAGAATTTCATATTTCTTTCCGGCGATAATAGAATGGATAGCAGAAGAAGATTCATGAGATATTCGGAGAATGGTCATTCAGGAAGACGCTTCCCTAAAGCAAGCAATGTGAGGAAAGTTAAGCTGAAGAGACTGTATGTGCCAGTTATACTAAGTGTCACCCTCACAAGCAAGGAAGTTTATTATCCTTGGTACAGAAGGATTACCACGAGGCAAGTACGGGTCATCAATGATATGAAAAGACGCCAAAGATGAAAAGGTAAAACATCTATACATAGATTATCGTAGCACTAAATCATAGTACTCCCCAAAAAGAGGGGAATATGGAGTAATGTGGCATTAAGACAGAATTAAGTGGTTCTAGTAACTATGGAATGGTAAAGGAAGAATGCGATAAAAATGAGAAAGGAATGAGATTTTACTTATCTGAATCCTACAGATATGCTACGATTCCAGAACATTATGCAAGTACAACGTCAAGGAAAGGAAGTAAGGGTTCCTGCCCAGGATGTTATTGATAAGTAAGGAGCTAGTGCGAGAGGTAGGTTAAGACAAAGGAAATAAGCCAAGAAAGATTACGTGGAATATTGATATGAGAATGGGCCAACAAGTAGTTAGTAGTTGATTCAGGAAGAGCCTAGTTATGGCTAGACAAGAGGATACAGACAAATCAACAAATCATGCAAGATAAACATAGTGCACCCCAACACGGGGATTTCAGTCTCGCAGATATGACATCGTGATCCTTGAGAAATATTCAGATAGGAGTTGGGGTAGTTAAAGGTACCATATGAGTGTTACTGAAATTAAAGAGAATGCCACTGGGAAGATAGTCAAAATATCACGTTCAGAAGCAACCCTACAAGCACATGAGCGTAAACTACGAATAATTATAGGTGAGGAAGGATATTAAAAAGTTCATCGAGTATCCGGTGTAATATTCTCATAGCTTTACAAGGGTTAGAGGGTCCTCCTTGAGTACTACAGTGAAAGACTAGCTGAGGAAGTAAGGAAGAAGGCTTCAACCTAAGCTCAGTAACCCAAAGAGGTAATGGTCTTATAATAACAGATTCACAACAACGTTGTATGCACTCCAATAAGAAAGTGGCACCTACCATGGCTAATGAACAGGAAGTAAAGTCAAAAGTAATATCCGAGATCATATGAGTTAAGGTCACGGTCTTGGCGTGACAGTCCGAAATAGCATGATAAGGTGACAGCCAATCCATCCCAAAATGACATCAAAATCGACCATATCAAGAAGTAGGAGATCTACACGGGTCTCAAAACCCCCAATAATAACCACACACAAGCGATAGACACGATCTACAACAATAGAATTACCCACTGGTGTGGACACATATACAGGAGCACCCAAAGAATCACGAGGCACAACCAAATACGTAGTAAAATAAGATGACACATAAGAGTATGTAGACGCTGGATCAAATAGAACTGAAGCATCGCTACTGCAAACTGAAACCGTACCTGTGATAACGGCACCGGATACCTCAGCCTCAGGCCTGGCTGGGAAAGCATAACATCGGGGCTGGACCCCACCACTCTGAACTACATCCCTGGGACGGCCTCCTCTGGCTGGCCTCCACCTCTAATACCTCGACCTCCACCTCTAGCTGCCTGACCCCTACCTCTAGCTGGCTGAGCAGGCGGTGGAACACCCGGTGCCTGAACCATGACACGAGAACCCTGATATTGAGAACTGCTCGACGCTCGAGGGAAAAATCTAGCAATGTGCCTCGGATCGCCACAAGTATAACAAGTCCTCGGCTGCTGGGATCGCTGACCCTGAAACTGACCCTGACGGCCTTAGTAACCATGCTGAAAACTTTGGAGCGTAGGTGCACTGATAGGAGCTGGTGAGGCACTGTAGGGTAGCTGGTCAGAATACTGCGTATGAGAACCACAGCCACCTGAAGCACCGTGAGAAGCCTGAAGTGCTGAATGAAACGGCCTGGGAGGATGGCCCCTACCAAAAAACTCCCTGCCTCCTGACGAGGCACCACTGAATCTACCAGAATGACGAGGCCTCTTGTCAGACCCTTGACCGCTTCCCTGAGCTAGAACCATCTCAACCCGCCTGGCCACATTGGCCGCATCCTGGAAAGAAATCTCGCTACCCATCTCCTTATCCATCTGCAATCTGATAGGCTGAGCGAGTCACTCAATGAACCTCCTCACACTCTCTCTCTCGGTGGGGAGTATAAGAAGAGCATGACGAGCCATAGAACCCTGCTGAAGATGCTCGAACCGCCTACGGTAGTCCTCTCTCTGAGTGACAGGAAGAAACTTCTCGAGAAAAAGCTGAGAGAAATGGTGCCAAGTCAAGGCATGAGAACCAACTAGTCTAGTCAACACAAAATCATTTCACCATCTCTTTGCGGACCCTATCATCTGGAATACAGCAAAGTCAACCCCATTGGTCTCTACTATCCCCATGTTCCACAACACCTCATGGTAGCGGTGAAGATAATCCAGGGGTCCTCAGAAGCTGCCCCACTGTAATGAACCGGGAAAAGCTTTGTGAACTTATCCAACCTCAACAAAGCCTCAGAAGACAGAGATGAGCCACCAACCGCTTGAGCTGCAACAACTGGCTAAGCTGCTGTTGTCTGGAACGGAGGAGCCATCTGCTCCGGAGTGTGGGTAGCGGGAGTCTGTGCTCCCCCCCCAGCCTGAGAGACGACTGGTGCTATAGGGAATGTGCCAGTCTGAGCTGCGCTCTCCATAAGGCCCACTAGACGGACCAGAGCATCCTGAAGTACCGGGGTAGCTATGAACCCCTCCGGAACCTGGGCTGGGCCCGCTGGAACGGTCTGGGCCAGAACCTCATTGTCAAACTCTACCTGAGGCTCCGCCGCTGGTGCTGCTGCTCGAGCTCTAGGCTGAGCCCTGCCCCTGCCCCGGCCTCTAGCACGGCCTCGACCTCGTCCTCTGCCCATCGTAGGAGCTGCCTCTAGGGGCTCGGGCTATTGGTCAACTGATGAAGCGGTGCGTGTTCTCGCCATCTGCGAAAGAATAGCGTGGAAGTTCAATTAGCATTGAGAAATCAAATCGCACGACAGAAAAGAATAGATGTGAAGATTTTCCTAAACTCTGTAGCCTCTAGGGGATAAGCACAGACGTCTCCGTACAGATCCCTCAGACTCTACCTAGCATGTTCATGAATTGTTAGACCTAGGAAGCCTAGTGCTCTGATACCAACTTGTCACAATCCGGATTTCCCACCGTCGGGATCGTGATGGTGCCTAACTCTTGAATGCTAGGCAAGCCAACAATTACGATTCTAACACATTAATAATTAACTCAATAGAAATAAATAATAACTAAAGCTAAACAGATATAAAGTGTGGAAGTGATATAACAGTTCAAAAACTCCAAAACACGTCTAGCCCAATGATCTGGTTTCACAATTCACAAACGTCTAAGAAGTTCTAAAAAATACTGGTTTAAAATAAATACATATATTCTCGAAATGGAAAGAGACAGGAAATCTAAAATAGAGGGAAAGGGACTCCAGGGTCTGCGAACGCCGACAGATCTACCTTGGGTCTCCCGTGGACTGAAGACCGCAACCCAAAATGTACTCACTAGGTACAACACCGAAATCTGCACAGAAAGTGCAGAGTGCAGTATCAGTACAACTGACCCCATGTACTGGTAATTGTCGATCCTAACCTCCGCGAAGTAGTGACGAGGCTAGGACACGACCTCAATATAAACCTGTGTAGTTAAATCATATACGAGAAAACAATAATAACAGAAATTTCATAGATAAAGACGGGAAGGGGAAACATGTTGTGGGGAATATCAGATTCTGACAGTAATTCAATAGAGAAGCAAAGTAAACACTATATTAGAAATCTAATGTGTGTTGATGGAAATTGAAAGAAATGTGTTTAAGAACACTAACCTATGATTTGGTGTTGAAATCCCTCTTCAATAATCGCCCAAGGTCGAGTTTAAGTGGAAGAAATATGAAATTATAGAAGACTCCCGTTTTTGATTCTGTTTTTACAACACTGGACAGACCTTCTTCGCGTTCGCGAGAGGTCTGTCGCGTTCGCGAAGCTGCGGTCCTAGTGACCTTCGCGTTCGCGAGACATCCTACGCGTTCGCGGAGGTATATCCCCCCTAACCTTCGCGTTCACGAGGCGTTTGCCGCGTTCGCCTAGAGTATTATTCCCCTCCCCCAGTTCCCATGCTTCGCGTTCACGATGGCCTGGACGCGTTCGCGAAGGGTAATGCCCCCAACGCTTCGCGTTCGCGACCAGTGCCTCGCGTCCGCGTAGAAGGAATTCTCCTCTAGACCAATCTACCCTTCGCGTTCGCGAGAGTTCCTTCACGAACACGAAGAAGGATACATCTGTGCACTTGCAACAACAAAACAGCAGAAATCTCTAAGTCCAAAACAGCCCATGGCCTATCAAAAACTCACCTGAGCCCTCGAGGCTCCAAACCAAGCATGTACACAAGTCTAAAAACATGATACGGACTTCCTCTTGCGATCAAATCGCCAAAATAACATCTTAAACGACGAATCTAGCATAAAAATTGGAATTCTCAAGAACACTTCTATTTTCACAGCCGAGGGTCCGAATCACGTCATATAAACTCCGTTTCTTACCAAATTTAACAGACATGACTTAAATACCATATTAAACCTGTACCGGGCTCTGGAACCAAACTACGGGCCCGATACCAACAAGATCAAGCATTATTAAATTTCTAAAAACCATCATATTTCCCGTTTAACAATTTTCTTCAAAAATTCATTTCTCGGACTAGGAACCTCAGAATTCTATTCCGGGGATACGCCCAAGTCCCGTATTTTACTACGGACCCTACGGGACCGTCAAATCACGGGTCTGGGTCCGTCTACCAAAAATGTTGATGGAAGTCAACTTTAATCAATTTAAAAGGCAAAATTCAATATCTTTCTTTGATTTCACATAAAGGCTTTTCCGAAAACGTGCCAGGACTGTGCACGCAAATCGAGGAGAAAGAAAATGAGGTTTTCAAGGCCTTGGAACCCAGATTCGGATTCTAAAACAAATGATGACCCCTTGGGTCATCACATCCTCCACTTCTAAAACAACCATTCTTCCTCGAACGGACATAGAAAAGTACCTGAGTGGGTGAAAAGATGGGGATATCGGCTCCACATATCGGACTCGGACTCCCAGGTAGCTGCCTCTACAGGCTGACCTCTCCACTAAACACGAACCGAAGGATAATTCTTCGATCTCAACTGACGAACCTGTTGGTCTAGGATAGCTACCAGCTCCTCCTCATAGGTCAAATCTCCGTTCAACTGGACAATGCTGAAGTCTAACACGTGGGATGGATCGCTGTGATACTTCCGAAGCATGGACACATGAAATACTGGATGCACAGCTGATAAACCCGGCTACAACGCAAGTCTGTAAGCCACTTCTCCCACTCGACCAAGGATTTCAAAAGGTCCAATGAACCTAGGGCTTAGCTTGCCCTTCTTTCCAAATCTCATCACGCCCTTCATGGGCGACACTCGAAGCAGCACTCGCTCCCCGACCATGAATGCCACATCACGAACCTTACGGTCGGCATAACTCTTTTGTCTGGACTGAGCTGTACGAAGCTTATCATCTTAACCTTGTCCAAGGCAACCTGTACCAAATCTGTACCCAACAAACGAGCCTCCCCCGGCTCAAACCACCCCATTGGCGATTGACACCGCCTACCATATAATGCCTCATAAGGGGCTATCTAGATGCTCGACTGGTAGCTGTTGTTGTAGGCAAACTCCGCTAATGGCAAAAACTGATCCCAAGAACCTCCAAAGTCAATAACACAGGCGCGGAGCATATCCTCCAAAATCTGAATAGTACGCTCGGACTGACCGTCCATCTGGGGATGAAATGTTGTGCTCAACTCGACCTGCGTACCCAACTCACGCTGTACTGCCCTCCAGAAATACGAGGTAAAATGCGTACCCCGATGCGAAATGATAGACATGGGCACACCATGGAGACGAACGATCTCCCAGATATAGATCTTAGCTAATCGCTCTGAAGAATAGGAAACTGCCACAGGAATGAAATGCGCTGACTTAGTCGGCCTATCAACAATAACCCATACCGCATCGAACTTCCTCTGAGTCCGTGGGAGTCCAATAACGAAATCCATAGTGATACACTCCCACTTCCACTCAGGAATCTCAATCTTCTGAAACAACTAGGTGTCTGATGCTCGTACTTACCTGCTGACAATTCAAACACCAAACTATATGCGCAACAATATCCTTCTTCATCCTTCTCCACCAGTAGTGTTGCCGCAAGTCCTGATACATCTTGGTGGCGCCCGGATGGATAGAATACCGGGAACTATGGGCCTACTCCAGAATCAACACACGTAATCCATTTACATTAGGTACACAAACTCGACCCTGCATCCTCAAAACTTTGTCATCTCCAAAAGTAACCTGCTTGGCACCACCGTGCCGCACTGTGTCTCTAAGGACAAGCAAATGAGGGTCATCATACTACTGATCCCTGATACGCTCAAATAATGAAGATCGAGCGACCGTACAAGCTAGAACACGGCTGGACTCAGAGGCATCCAACCTCACGAACTGATTGGCCAAAGCCTGAACATCCAAAGCAAGCGGTCTCTCACCGATTGGAATATATGCAAGGCTACCTATACTAGCCGACTTCCTACTTAGAGCATCGGCCACCATATTGGCCTTCCCAGGATGATACAAGATGGTGATATCATAGTCTTTCAATAGCTCCAACCACCTCCTCTGCCTCAAATTTAGCTCCTTCTGCTTGAACAAATACTGCAGACTCTTGTGATCCGTGAACACCTCACATGACACGCCATATAAATAATGCTTCCAAATCTTCAGTGCGTGAACAACCTGCTAGCTCCAAATCATGAACTGGATAATTCTTCTCGTGAATCTTCAACTGCCGCGAAGCATATACAATAACCTTACCATTCTGCATCAACACCGCACCAAGTCCAATACGAGATACGTCACAATATACTATATATGGCCCTGAACCTTTGGGCAAAACCAACACCGGCGCCATAGTCAAAGCTGTCTTGAGCTTCTAAAAGCTCATGTCACACTCGTCCGACCACCTGCACGAGGCACCCTTATGGGTCAACCTGGTCATCGAGGCTGTTATAGATGAAAACCCCTCCACAAATCGACAGTAATGACCCGCCAAACCCAAGAAACTACGAATCTCTGTAGCTGATGTGGGTCCAGGCCAGTCCTTGACTGCCTCAATCTTCTTAGGATCCACCTGAATACCCTCTGCTGATACGACGTGACCCGAGAAAGCAATTGAACTCAACCAAAACTCATATTTCAAAAACTTAGCATACAACTGGCTGTCTCTCAGAGTTTGAAGAACGACTCGAAGGTGCTGCTCATGCTCCTCTCGGCTGCGGGAGTAGATAAGAATATCATCAATGAAAACAATCACGAGGAATCCAGATAGGGCTTGAACACCCGATTCATCAAATCCATAAATGTTGCTGAGGCATTTCTCAACCCGAATGACATCACTAAAAACTCATAATGCCCGTACCGAGTGCGGAAAGCTGTCTTAGGGACATAGGACGCCCTAATCCTCAACTGATGGTAGCTAGATCTCAAATCAATCTTCGAAAATACCTTAGCACCATGAAGCTGATCAAACAAATCATCAATCCTCGGCAATGGATACTTGTTCTTGATGGTGACTTTGTTCAGTTGCCGATAATCTATACACATCCTCATCGATCTATCCTTCTTAACAAACAACACCGGCGCACCCCAAGACGAGACACTAGGTCTGATAAAGCCCTTATCAAGCAAGTCTTGCAACTGTTCTTTCAATTCTTTCAACTCTGGTGGGGCCATACGGTATGGCGAAATAGAAATGGCCTGAGTGCCTGGAGCCAAATCAATGCAAAAGTCAATATCCCTATCGGGTGGCATCCCCGGTAGGTCTGTAGGAAATACCTCTGGAAACTCACGACTAACTGGTACGGAATCCATGGGAGGAACCTCTGCACTGGAATCGCGAACATAAGCCAAATAAGCCAAACACCCCTTCTCGACCATACGCCAAGCCTTCCTATAAGAAATGACCCTACTAGAAGAATGACCAGGAGTCCCTCTCCACTCCAATCGAGGCAACCCCAGCAAGGCTAAGGTCACGGTCTTGGAGTGAGAGTCCAATATAGCATGATAAGGTGACAACCAATCCATCCCCAAAATGACATCAAAATCGACCATATCAAGAAGTAGAAGATCTACACGGGTCTCAAGACCCCCAATAATAACCACACACGAGCAATAGACACGATCTACAATAATAGAATCACCCACCAGTATGGACACATATACAGGAGCACCCAAAGAATCACGAGTCACAAGCAAATACGTAGCAAAATAAGATGACACATAGGAGTATGTACACCCTGGATCAAATAGAACTGAAGTATCTCTACTGCAAACTGAAACCGTACCTGTGATAACGGCATCGGATGCCTCAGCCTCAGGCCTGACTGGGAAAGCATAACATCGGAGCTGGGCCCCACCACTCTGAATTACATCCCTGGGAGGCCTCCTGCTGGCTGGCCTCCACCTCTAGAGGCCTGACCTTCACCTCTAATACCTCGACCTCCACCTCTAGCTGCCTGACCCCTACCTCTAGCTGGCTGAGCAGGGGGTGGAAAACCCGGTGCCTGAACCATGGCACGAGAACCCTGATGCTGAGAACTGCTCGACGCTCGAGGGCAAAATCTAGCAATGTGCCTCAGATCACCACAAGTATAACAAGTCCTCATCTGCTGGGACTGCTGACCCTGAAACTGACCCTGACGGCCTGAGTAACCACCCTAAAAACTCTGGAGCAGAGGTGCACTGATAGGAGCTGGTGAGGCATTATAGGGTAGCTGATCAAAATACTGCGTATGAGAACCACGGCCACCTGAAGCACCGTGAGAAGCCTGAAGTGCTTAATGAAATGGCCTGGGAGGATGACCCCTACCAAAAGAATCCCTGCTTCCAAACGAGGCACCACTGAATCTACCAGAATGACGAGGCCTCTTGTCAGACCCCTGACCACTCCCCTAAGCTAGAACCATCTCAACCCGCCTGGCCACATTGGCCGCATCCTGGAAAGAAATCTCGCTACTCGTCTCCTTAGCCATCTGCAATATGATAGGCTGAGCGAGTCCCTCAATGAACCTTCTCTCTTTCTCTCTCTCTCGGTAGAGAGTATAAGAAGAGCATGAAGAGTCAAATCAACAAACCTAGTCTCGTACTGGGTGACAGTCATAGAACCCTACTGAAGATGCTCGAACCGCCTGCGGTAGTCCTCTCTCTGAGTGACAGGAAGAAACTTCTCGAGAAAAAGCTAAGAGAACTGGTCCCAAGTCAAGGCAGGCAAACCAACTGGTCTAGTCAACACAAAATCATTCCACCATCTCTTGGCGGACCCTATCATCTGGAATACAGCAAAGTCGACCCCATTGGTCTCTACTATCCCCATGTTCCGCAACACCTCATGGCAGCGGTCAAGATAATCGTTGGGGTCTCAGAAGCTGCCCCACTGTAATGAACCGGGAAAAGCTTTGTGAAATTATCCAACCTCAACAAAGCCTCAGAAGACATAGATTAGCCACCAACGACCTGAGTTGCAACAACTAGCTGAGCTACTCCCACTGGCTGAGCTGCTGGAGTCTGGAAGAAAGGAGCCATTTGCTCCAGAGTGTGGGTAGCGGGAGTCTGAGCTCCTCCCCCAGCTTGAGAGACGGCTGGTGCTACAGGGAATGTGCCAGTCTGAGCTACGCTCTCCATAAGGCCCACTAGACGGACCAGAGCATCCTGAAGTACCGGGATAGCTATGAACCCCTTCGGAACCTAGGCTGGGCCTGTTGGAACGGTCTACGGCGGAACCTCATCGTCAAACTCTACTTGAGGCTCCGCCGCTGGTGCTGCTGCTCGAGCTCTAGGCTGAGCCCTGCCCCTGCCTCGGCCTCTAGCACGGCCTCAGGCTCGTCCTCTGTCCCTCATAGGAGCTACCTCTAGGGGCTCGAGCTACTGGTCAACTGATGAAGTGGTGCGTGTTCTCGCCATCTGCGAAAGAACAGAGTGAAAGTTCAATTAGCATTGAGAAATCAAATCGCATGACAGAAAAGAATAGATGTGAAGTTTTTCCTAAACTCTGTAGCCTCTGGGGGATAAGCACAGACGTCTCCCTACCGATACCTCAGACTCCACCTAGCTTGTTCGTGAATTGTGAGACCTAGGCAACCTAGTGCTCTGATACCAACTTGTCACGATCCGGATTTTCCAACGTCGGGATCGTGATGGCGCCTAACTTTTGAATGTTAGGCAAGCCAACAATTACGGTTCTAACACATTAATAATTAACTCAATAGAAATAAATAATAACTAAAGCTAAACAGATATAATGTGCAGAAGTGATATAACAGTTTAAAAACTCCAAAACACGTCTACCCCAATGATCTGGTGTCACAATTCACAAACGTCTAAGAAGTTCTACAAATATTGGTTTAAAAGAAATACATTTGTTCTCGAAATGGAAAAAGATAGGAAATCTAAAATAGAGGGAAGGGGACTCCAGGGTCTGCGAACGCCGGCAGATCTACCTTGGGTCTCCCGTGGACTGAAGGCAGCAACCCAAACTCTACTCACGAGGTCCGGCACCGAAATCTGCACAGAAAGTGCAGAGTGCAGTATCAGTACCACCGACCCCATGTACTGGTAAGTGTCGAGCCTAACCTCGGTGAAGTAGTGACGAGGCTAGGACACGACCTCAATATAAACCTGTGTAGTTAAATCATATACGAGAAAATAATAATAATAGAAATTTAACAGATAATGACGGGAAGGGGAAACATACTGCGGGGAATATCAGATTCTGACAGTAATTCAATAGAGAAGCAAAGTAAACACCATATTAGAACCAATAGAAATAATGATATAGTAACACGTGCACGGCATCACCCTTCGTGCTTTTACTCTCGTCCTCACCATAAGAAACAACATAAACGACACGTCATCACCCTTCGTGCATTAACTCTCATAATCATGGCACGACATCATCCTTCGTGCATTAACACTCACAGAATATGGCACGGCATCACTCTTCGTGCATTAACACTCACAAAATATGGCATGGCATCACCCTTCGTGCATTAACACTCACTCACAATATCATTCACGGCATCACCCTTCGTGCTTTACGCTCTTCCTCACCCAAACAATAGAAACAATAACATCCCGGCAAGGGAATCAACAATAACCAATATCATTTCAATAGTTAACTTCACAATATAAGTCTCAACTTGAGTCAATACTCAACAATTATCCAATACCAAGAAAATATCATAAGACTTGTTCAACATGGAGAATCATCAGTTTAAGCATGAATAGTACGTAATAAGAGACCCAACAGCTACAGTATAAGACTCTACTTGCATGCTCAACATCAACGTATAGATACTCGTCACCACACCTATACGTCGTACTCAACACTAACACGTGGCAAATAAGACAACAACACCTAATCACTCAAGCTAAGGTTAGACCAAACACTTACCTCGATTTCCACGGCCAAACTCAAGCCTCAAATACCGCTTTCCCCTTAGTTTCCACTTCCAATCCGCCCGAATCTAGTCATAATTAACTTATTAACATCAATTAAAGCCCAAGAAACCAATTCTAATGCATAATTATAGTTTTCCCAACAATTCCCCAGAAAGTCAAAATTCGACCTCGGGCCCGCTTGGTCAAAACTCAAGCTCCGAACCAAAATCCAATTATCCATTCACCCACGAGCTCAAATATTTAATTAGTTTCGGAATCCGACCCCAAATTGAGGTCTAAATTTCCAAATTTGTAAAATTCCTAATTCTCCCAAAATCCCTAATTTCTACCCTTAAAGAAAAAGATTTAGGCCTAGAAATCTAATGGGTGTTGATGGAAATTGAAAGAAATGAGTTTAAGAACACTAACCTGTGATTTGGTTTTGAAATCCCTCTTCAAAAATCGCCCAAGGTCGAGTTTTAATGGAAGAAATATGAAATTATAGAAGACTCTCATTTTTTATTCTATTTTTAAAACACTGGACAGACCTTCTTCGCGTTCGCGAGAGGTCTGTCGCGTTCGTGAAGCTGCGGTCCTAGTGACCATCGCGTTTGTGAGACACCCTACGCGTTCGCGAAGGTATATCCCCCCTAAACTTCGCGTTCACGAGCCGCTTGCTGCATTCGCGTATAGTTTCATTCCCCTCCCCCAGTTCCCATGCTTCACGTTCGCGATGGCCTGGACGCATTCGTGAAGGGTAGTGCCCCCTACGCTTCACGTTCGCGACCAGTGCCTCGCGTTCGCGTAGAAGGATTTCTCCTCTAGACCAATCTACCATTCGCGTTGATGAGAGTTCCTTCACGAACGTGAAGAAGGATACATTTGTGCACTTGCAACAACAAAACAGTAGAAATCTCTAAGTCCAAAACACCCCGTGGCCTATCTGAAACTCACCCGAGCCCTCGGGGCTCCAAACCAAGCATGCACACAAGTTTAAAAATATTATTCGGACTTGCTCGTGCGATCAAATTGCCAAAATAACATCTTAAACAACGAATCTAGCATCAAAATCAATGGAATTCTCAAGAACACTTAAAGTTCTATTTTCATAATCGAGGGTGCGAATCACGTCATATAAACTCCGTTTCTTACCAAATTCACACACATGACTTAAATACCATATTAAACCTGTACCAGGCTCCGGAACCAAACTACGGGCCCGATACCAACAAGATCAAGCATTATTAAATTTCTAAAAACCATCATATTTCCAGCTTAACAATTTTCTTCAAAAATTCACTTCTCGGACTAGGGACCTCGGAATTCAATTTCGGGCATACGCCCAAGTCCCATATTTTACTACGGACCCTATGGGATCGTCAAATCACGGGTCTGGGTCCGTTTACCAAAAATATTGACCGACGTCAACTTTAATCAGTTTAAATGGCAAAATTCAATATTTTTCTTAGATTTCACATAAAGGCTTTTCCGAAAACGCGCTCGGACTGTGCATGCAAATTGAGGAGAAAGAAAATGAGGTTTTCAAGGCCTCGGAACCCAGATTCGGATTCTAAAACAAAAGATGATCCCTTGGGTCATCACACTAAAGAGTTACATTAACTAAGTAAATCAGGAGTCTGACTATTGGACCCAGAAAATTATAGACCTCGTGATTGAGAACATTGCAGAATCACTCTCAATATCAGAGGTACAAGAGAGACAGTATGGTAGCCATCTTTTATAACGGCTCTATGATAAAGCCAGTTAAAAGAGTACCACCTCATTAGAAGTAAGTATAAAGCTCTCACCGAATCGTGTAAAGAGGTGCAAGTATTGTAATAGAAGTTCAAGTTGTGGATGTGAATTATACATATATGGAAGGGAGGTTATGAAAGGAATAGAAGATATGATGCGAGATTTTAAGGTATGTAAGGTAAAGGTGAACAACGTACGAGATACTCAAATGCAGAAGGTTGTGAATTGTCCATACTTCGGACAAAAGGCTAGAAGCGCTGGGATTCGGTATCCAGGAATGATAGCAGCGTCGTCAGTGGCATATCTTCTAGCCTATGGTTTCTAGGTACCGAGAGATCTAGCCAAGAGAGTAAAGAAGATTTAGAGACGATGTGATGTCTCGCTTGATATTCTAGAATAACATAAGGAAATCTATAGTGCAAGCAAGTTGAAAGAAGGTTGCGAGTTTATAAATAGATATGCATAGGTCGCAAGCTAAAGTATAGTAAAGCGATAATGTTTTATGACAGGAGTAAGGATAAGAAAGGGCGAGTGAGAAGGTGATGGGAATGGATAAGTCCTTAGGATTAAGCCCATGAAAAGAAGAGAGCTAATGGTTTCTCTAAGTTGTAGGAAGCTTAGTATAGCCTGAATGAACTCAAAGGAGTCTAAGACTAGTAGCATTTAGAAGAGATAGAATACCGCCCTGGTAATAGAATGAGGGTGTAATTGTGATAAATAAAGGATGACGTTTGGGCCTTCGATTGAGTAATGATTTGAAAAAGAGAAAAAAAAGAGGATTTCAAGAATTGTACAGTATTAAAATACCTACGTTAAGTGAATCATATTAGGATGCTATGAAATACGGTTATGGAAGTATAGTATCACCCTTAGGTGGATCAGTCTAATTACTCTAGATGTCCCCGACGAGACGTGAGCCGTAGCGGCAGTGTTAAATAAGAGGCCAAGTATCAATGGTAGATTATGGATCAATGTTAAGGTGAAACGACAATAGATGGATAAAGTTCAAACGTATGAGATGAGATAAGGATTCCATCCTTTAAATGAACAATAATAAGGAAGCATTGCAGGACTTGGATTTTTACATCTATGATAAGAAGCGAGAGAGTAACCTGGCATTGGTTAGCAGACCTCGATAATAATAAAATCAAGGTAAGAGTTATGGTATAGTATGACCTACCTAGATGCAGTAAAGTCATATGGATGAATTACCAGGTCTATGAAATAAGATATAACAATATTCGTAAGTTCGACAAATCACCGAGCAAAGAACTTCAGTATACCTAGAGATGCCTAGAGGGACACCTTATTAAGCTCTATATATGTTTACCAAGTGAGGCCTAGAGATTGGCTAAAAGCTGGAGGAAAAGGAAAAAAAGAGTCGCATAGGGGCACATACAAAGTCAGAGTCGTACAGGCTGCATGATAAAAGGTAGCAACAGTCATAAGATTGGAAGGATTCCGATCACGAGTCGTGGTGTGAGAAAGAGGCCTAAAGGGGGGAATGCCCTGGCCTTTGGGATTCATTCACAGAACAGTTGCCTAGATAGCAAGAGGAGTACTAAAGTATTCGGAAGACATAGGTAATGAAAATGATCAGTGCATCAGTCAACATTCGAGGATGAATGTTCCAAAGGGGGAAATTATGTTAAACCCCATATTTTCGTACGTCGATGTACGCCATAAGTAAATTGATGTAAGCTCGGAAATGAGATGTTATATTCCGCAGTTTCGCACATTAAAGTTTCGTCATAAGTTAATCGACGTAAGTTCGGGAATGAGATTTATTTTGGGATTATGAGTATTACGCTATTTCAAACAAGTGATAAGTTAATTCATGAAGATGAGAGGGTAAGCAAATAGAAGAAAATAAGTTCCGTCGAAGTTGGCAATTTGGGAATAAAATATGGTCCAAGTATAATACCCCGTATTCATGGACTAGTGCCACAGAAGGTACCACATGACCATGATAGTAAGGTGTATAAAGTGTGTAAAAAGCAAGTAGTATTTTAAGTAATTTGAGATAATTCCTAATTATTGAGATAATTAATTAATGGTGGGGATAATTGTGGTATTAAGAAGGATTAAGTGGATAAGGATATTTTTGGGGTTGCCACATGGAATTTAAGCCAAGCCAAAGTGGCAAAATGTCCATGATGAGTTAAAAGACATAAAGTTTCCTTGATTACACTTTCTCCTTTGGATAATTTAGAGAATTGGACATAAGTTGCCTTGGTTGGTTTCTTACATGGGAATGCAATTTAGAAGATAGACAAGCAACATTGCTTATTTTGGTTTCTTATTGATAACGTTGCTAGCAAGGACCAGCAACATTAGATACTCTGATGGATGGAACTTTCTTTCTCAAGGGGATTATTATGAACCCTTATAACACTACGGTAGCGTAAAATGCGATTCTAAGGAAGCACGGTACAATTTTTCTCAAAAACATCATACGGATTTTTCCCTACTTCGATCTGTTACGTGTTTTATCGCAATTGACGTGTATTAGAGGGATTGTCAAGAGAATCGTCTCAGGTATATTAAGGATATACCTTCTTTTCTTTTGGCATGATCCATACAATATAAACGAAACGAGCAAATGCACAACTTCCATAAAATGACTCTATTCATAGAAATGCTAGAAATGCCAATGTTCTTGAATTCCCATATGTCTTATTATTTTATCGTCTGTTCATGGGTCTCAGAAAATACGTAAGTTGATAAAGTTTATTTAACAATATTAATCAAAGACATAATGGTCTTATGACATTTCGAAAATTTTTATTGACGTACTTCTCACGCATTACATTTATTTACACAGTACATTGACCCATGACCAGATGGCGTTATATACACGTATATATGTATATATACGTATATGGGATATGGAAAAATGTTACGACGTTATATACGCACCACCACCTGATCAGCTAGTATACGTTGATGATTTTGCCCACAGTGGTCGAGATGATAAGATGGGATGCCCTCAGAGGCTTGATGATGTTATGAAGGCATATACCGATGCATGGCATGACATTTATACGCATATGCATGACATTTATATTAAATGATTCACAGAGCTGTTTAGACTTACATGTCGAGTCTTTTACTCCATGTTTCTCTCATGTCTATTATTACTGATTTTCATTCCTTACATACTCAGTACATTATTTGTGCTGACATCCCTTTTGCTTGGGTACGCTGCGTTTCATATCCGCAGGTCCCAATAGACAGGTCGAGAGTCCTCTAATTAGGCTATTAGCTCAGCGGAAGATGTTGGTGCGCTCCATTTGCTCCGGAGTTGCTTGTTTGATCAGTATGATTTAGACGCGTATTGTTTGGTATGGCAGGGCCCTGTCCCGACTTTTATGTTTAGTGTGTACTTTTAGAGGCTTGTAGATATATGTCATGTATACGAATACTTGTATGGCCTTGTTACACCCCATGTTTTCGTACGTGAAAGTACGCCATAAGTAAATTGATGAAAGCTCGGAAATGAGATATTACATCCCACATTTTTGTACATTAAAGTTTCGTCGTAAGTTAATCGACGTAAGCTCGGGAATGAGATTATCTTGAGGTTATAAGTATTATGCTATTTCAAACAAGTGATAAGTAAATTAGTGAAGGTGAAAGGGTAAACGAATTAAAGAAAACGAGTTTCGTTGAAGTTTGATATTTTGGGATAAAATACAGTTCGAGCTATAATACCGGTATTTATGGACTAGTACCATACAAGGTACCGCATGACCATGATAGTAAGATGTATAAAGTGTGTTAAAAGTGAGTAGTATTTTAAGTAATTTGAGATAATTCTTAATTATGTGAATAATTGGGTAATTATGAATTTTTAAGTGGGATATTAACTTGTAAATTGGATCTTTTTGGATAATTACTAAGGGGACAACCTTCACATGGGTTTATGAAGACTTGGCAGCAAATTAAAGTTAAATTAATGACTCTTATATGTATGTTAAAGGTGGCATTTGAAGACACTATAGGTGGCTAAAGTATGCTTTATAAGTGGATCCCACAAATCTTAAAGGATTTGAGACTTTCATATATCTAGTAAGTGAGTTACGGATGAAAGTCTCAAAACAAGAAATCATATGACTCTTTTAGAAAGTTTGCGATTCTAAGTGAGTACGGTGCAATCTTTCTCAAGAATATCATACGGATTATCCCTACTTCGATCTGCCGTCACGCGCTGTCGCAGTTGACGTGTGTTAGAGGGATTTTCAAGAGAATCAGCTCAGGTATGTTAAGGCTATCCCTTCTTTCTTTTTGGCATGATTCATGCGATACAAACGAAATGAGCAAAAGCACAACTTTCATAAATGACTCTATTCATAGAATATTAAAGGTCCTATGTTCTTGATTCCCCATATGTTTTATTATTCTCTCATCTGTTCATGGCTCTCAGAAAATATGTAAGTTGATTTCATGATATTACTCAAAGGCATAATGGACTTATGACATTCGGAGAGATTTTATTGACGTACTTCTCATGCATTGCATTCATTTACATTGACCAATGACCAGATGGCGTTATATACACGTATATATGTATATATATGTATATGGTATATGGGAAAAGGTTATGACATTATATACGCACCACCACATGATCAGCTGGTATACGTTGATGATTTTGCCCACAGTGGCCGAGATGATATGATAGGATGCCCTCAGAGACTTGATGATGGTATGAACACATGTACCTATGCACAATATGACATTCATACGCATATGCATGACAGTATAAGTATTTCATGATTTACAGAGTTACCTAGACTTACAGGTTAAGTCATTTACTCCATGTTTCTTCCATGTCTTTTATATACTTATTTATGTGCCTTACATACTCAGTACATTATTCGTATTGACGTCCTTTTGTTGGGGACGCTGCATTCATGCCTGCAGGTATAAACAAACAGTTTGACAAGCCCTCATAGTAGACAAGGTTAGCATTCAGCAGAGGATCGGTAAGACTCCACCTCATTCGGAGTGCAGCCAAGTTTATGAGTCATCGTGTCAGATTTTGCTACAGACTTATGGGTAGGACGGTACCCTATCCCATTTGATGTCATGTAATCATATAGGCTTTATAGACAGAGGTTCATTTTGTACAGTATGTTAGAGGCCTTGACGCTCCATATGTATTCAGGTTTTAAGAATGATAGTTTATTGATACAGTGTTCGCCCACTTACAGTTACGAGTTGTTGCCATGTTGGCCCCCAATGGTCACAGAAAGAATGACTTATAGAATGGTTCGCTCGGGCCAGTACGGCACCGAGTGCCAGCCACGCCTCCCTAGGTATGAGGCGTGACAAAGTGGTATCGGAGCAGTTCTGTCCTAGGGAGTCTACAAGCCGTGTCTAGTAAAGTCTTGTTTATGGGTGTGTCGTGCACCACACTTATGAGCAGGAGGCCACAGGACATTTAGGGCTGTCACTCTTTCTTTTTACTCTAGATCGTGTGGTAGAGCTCAGTTGTAAGAACTAAATTTCCTAAACTCTATCTTATTCATAATATGACGATACCTACATCCAAAAATGTATTGGTAAGAGATATAGTTGTGGAAGAGTTGAGTCAGAGGAACTCGATTTTTGCATCATGCTTATGATGGATAAATATGAGGTATTCAGCAGATCATGTGTGGACTAAGATGTGTAAGCTTCTTGATAAGGAGCCTTAAGGCAGGAATATCTATCCACTTATATGGTGAAAAGTAATGAGAGATTCAAAAGGTAGATACAAGTTTCAACAAGTAAAAGAAGCAAGGTGAAGAAGGGTGCGAGGCGCGCAGTTAATGAACATTATCAGTATTTACAATTCAGGCAGAGAAATATAAGCATTTTGAGTTACCTTCTACAGTAATAGATGTATGTACAATTGGCCACACCCATCTCAGTTGTGCCCTATGGGAGCTAACAGATATGGTTTAAGAGAAGAAGGAGATACCAGGATCCCGCTGGGGTTAGAGTAACCAAAATGATGGATAGATTATTTGCGTTTGTTGACAGTTCCGAAGGATATTGCAAATGTGCTAATAAATCTCCTTGTGAGACACCCAAATGGTGCACTCTAAAGTAGTACAGCTAGATATGAGTACTACAAAGATAGGCACTGGAAGCCTAGAAGGGATAAATATTATCTTAGTGTGGCTCCCGTCCCTACTAGAGCGAGAATGTTAGGCAACCCAAAGAGCCAGGGGATGGAGCGAGAGGAGCTAAAAGCAAAAGAATGTCTTGTTGGAGTTTTCAAAATAAAGTGATAGACAGAGATGTTAGTGAAAAAAAAGGAGAGTTAATGAAGCATTATGAGTAAGATGTGATACATGGATGACAGCGGTAGATCAAATAGATGAAAGTATTACAGAGTCTATAGTCAAGTGAAGGAAAATACGAGAGGTGACAGGCCTTGAGGAACCAAAAGAGTATAGGCCATAAAGTCATATCCTCAATTAGAAAAATAAGTTCGTGACTCTAACGTGATTACCAAAAGGAAAAGTTAGACCCCAGAGTAATAGAAATTAATATGGGCTGGTGAACAAGATAAACAAAACATAAATTAGGGACTGAGTTGTTTGATAATGGACATCATGAGAATTTTAGATTGCGTTCCGGCGATAATAGAATGGACAACAGAAGAAATATCATAAGAAATTCAGAGAATGGTCATTCAGGAAGACGCTTCCCTAAAGCAAGCAATGTGAGCAAAGTTAAGCTTAAGGGACTGTATGTGCCAGTTACACTAAGTGTCACCCTCGCGAGTTATGATATTGTAATCTTTGAGAAATATTCAGATAGCAGTGGGTTAGTTAAATGTACCATATGAGTGTTACGGAAATAAAAGAGAGTACCACTGGGAAGACAGTCAAAATATCAGTTCGGAAGCAACCCTACAAGCACAAGGGCTTGGAGGTAAGTAACTAAAGGTAATTATAAGTGAATACGAACATCAAAAATTCTGTCAAGTAAATGATATAACAAGCTTGTAACTTTACAAGAGTCAGCAGGTCTCCCTAAGTACTACGACGAAAGACTAGCTGAGGATATAAGGAAGAAGGCTTCAGCCTAAGCACAGTGACCTAAAAGAGGAAATGGTCTTGTAGCAACAGTCTCACAACAATATTGTATGCACTCCATAAGAAATTGGCACCTATCATGGATAATGAACGGAAAAAAAATCAAAAGATTATATTCAAGATCATATGGTTGTATGGAATTCCAATATGTGTGGGCATTAAGATAAGCCAAGTATTCTTGCAACAAGTGGTAGAACGGATAAGAAAAGTGATTGGTTGCATTTAAAGAAAGTAGAAGGAATGAAATTATTCGATCAATGGTCCAGAGATAATTACATTATGAATGCACCTAAGATTTCTGAGTATTATCCATGCAGCATATATGTTGACTATTATACAGCCATAGAAGACTCCGGTATAAGTTAAAAGAAAGAATTGAGACCAGGTCATAGACAAAGGATTGAATTGTTAGAAGATTGTATCATAGATATTCCATTGCATCCATGAACGACTAAAGTAATGACTAATACCATGAGTCGTAGGTCGGAAGATAGCTTAAGCCTACATGAAGGTTGGTCAGAGGGAAGAGGAAACTAAAGAGTTACATCAATAAAGTAAATTAGGAGTCTGATTATTGGATCCAGAAAAGGCAAAATACCTTATCACCCCCCTAAACTTGTCACGGATTATTAGTTACAGTCTTAAACTATTCGTGGTCTTAATTACCCCCCTCAACTAAGCCTTTTGAGAGCCATTACCCCCCTTGGACACTGATGTAGCAAATTGTGTGGGTGCACTCGCCTGCCACATAGATTTTTCTGCATATGTGGCTTTTTTTTTGAAAAATAAAATATATTTTTACCTTTTTAAGTATGTTACTTTTTTAGATAATTTTTTTCAAATACAATTTATAATAAAACTTGGATAGAGCTAACATTATTTAGGCTAAATTTTTTTATTTGGTAAAAATAATAAAGTTTTAGTTAATCTTTTTTTGAATTTGACCTGAAAATAAAAATTTATACAATTGAAATAAATATTCAAGGCATCTAAAAAGTTATAAAAATACGTAGTTTGAAAATAATTATTTTGGCTATAATTTTTTATAGAGCTCTAACTTATGATGCTCTAAAATAGACTTTTTACATATTTTACCTGAAAAGGTAAAAATACCCAGTTGAAATAAATAGTCATTGCATCAAAAGAAGAAATAAAAAAAGTGAACAACAGCAAGAAATAACTTATTATTTCTAACATACTTATTGCTCTAAAAAATACTTATTGCAGAAATACAGGGTAAGGCTACGTACGATAGACCCTTGTGGTCCGGCCCTTCCCCGGGCCCCGCGCATAGCGGAGCTTAGTGCACCGGGCTGCCCTTTCTTTTATTTCTCTAAAAATGTATCCATAGAGTAAGTTGTTTTTGGCAATTGTACACTCTCTTTATTTCTTCTTTTGATACAATGACTATTTATTTCAACTGTATATTTTTACTTTTTTCAGGTAAAATTTGTAAAAAAATAAATAAATTAGAGCACCATAATTTAGAGCTATATAAAAAATTATAACCAAAATAATTAATTTCAAACTATGTATTTTTATAACTTTTTAGATGCCTTGACTATTTATTTCAATTATATAAGTCTTTATTTTCAGGTCAAATTATAAAAAAGGTTAACTAAAACTTTATTATTTTTAGCCAAATGAAAAAATTTAGCCTAAATAATGTAGTTCTATCCAAGTTTTATTTTAAATTATATTCGAAAAAAATTATCTAAAAAAGTAACATACTTAAAAAAGTAAAATATATTTTATTTCTCAAGAAAAATGCCACATATATAGAAAAATCCACGTGGCAGGTGAGTGCACCCACACAATTTGCCACATCAGTGTCCAAGGGGGGTAATGGCTCTCAAAAGGCCTAGTTGAGAGGGGTAATTAGGACCATGAATAGTTTAAGGTTGTAACTAATAATCCGTGACAAGTTTAGGGGGAGGGGGGTAAGGCATTTTGCCATCCAGAAAATTATAGAAATCATGATTGAGAACATTATAGAAGCACTCTTAATATCAGAGCTACAAGAGAGATAGTACAGTAGCCCTATTCTATAACGGCTCTACAGTAAATCCAGTTAGAAGGGTACCAACCTTATAAGAAGTCAGTATGAAGCTCCCACATGATTGTGTATGCACCAAAGGTGCAAATGTTATAATAGAACTTCAAGTTGTGGATGTGAATTATATCTATGTGGAAGGGAGGTCATGAAAGAGATAGAAGATATGATGCAAGATTTTAAGGTAAGTAAGGTAAAGGTGAACAACGTACGAGATACTCAAATGCAGAAGGTTGTGAACAGTCCATACTTCGGATAGAAGGCTAGAAGCGCGGGGATTCGTATCCAGGAATGATAGCGGTATCGTCAGTGGCTTATCTTCCAATCTATGGTTTCTAAATATCGAGAGGTCTAGCTAAAAGAGTAAAGAAGAGTTTGAGAGGATGTGATGTCACACTTGTTGTTCCAGAATAACATAAGAAAATCGGTCTCAAGCTAAAGTACGATAAAGCAGCAAGGTTTTAGGAAGACAGGAGCAAGGATAAAGAAAAGGCAAGTGAGAAGGTGACGAGAAATGGATAAGTCCTCGGGATTAGCCCATGAAAACAAGAGAGTTAATGGTTTCTCTAAGTTATAGAAAGCTCAGCATAGCCTGAACGAACTTAAAGGAGTCTAAGACTAGTAGCATTTAGAAGAGATGGAATGTCGCCCTGGTAGTAGAATGAGGGTGTAATTGTGATAAATAGTGGATGGCGTTTGAGCCTTCGATTGAGTAATGATTTGAAGGGAAAAAAAGGGGAATTCATGAATAGTACGGGATTAAAATACCCACGTAAGGTGAATCACATTGGGATGATATGAAATACGGTTATTGAAGCATGTTATCGCCCCATGTGGATCGGTCTAATCATTTCAGATGTTCCCGATGAGACGTGAGCCCTAGCGGCAATATTATATAGAAGGTCAAGTTATCAACGATAGATTATAGATCAATATTGAGGTGAATCAACAATAGAAGGATAGAAGTTCAACAGTATGAGATAAGATCAGGCTCTCATTCTTAAGATGAACAGTAATGAGGAAACATTAAGGGACTTATATTTATACATACATGATAAGCAGCGAAAGAGTAACCTGGAGTTTGGTAGCAAACCTCAGTACAATAAATTGAAGTAAGAGTTAAAGGTATAGTATGACCTACTTAGATATAGTAAAGCTAATGACGCCCAGAGGGACAACTTGTCATATGGCTAAAAGCCGGAGGAAAGAGGAGAGAAGAGTCGCATAGGCGCACTTACAAGGTCAGAATCGTACAGGCTGCATGACAGAAGGTAGCAACAATTACGAGATTGAAAGGATTCCAAATACAAGTCGTGGTGTGAGAAATAGGCCTAAGGGGGGAGTGACTTGGCCTTTGGATTTACTCAAAGAAAAGTTGCCTAAATGGCAAGAAGAGTATTAATGTATTCGCAAGAGCTATGGGTTATGAGAATGATAAACGCATCAGTCAACCTTCGAGGACGAATGTTTCAAAGGGGGGATGATGTTACACCCATATTTTCGTATGTGAAAGTACGCCATAAGTAAATTAATGAAAGCTCGGAAATGAGATATTACATCCTGCATTTTCGTACGTTAAAGTTTCATTGTAAGTTAATCGACGTAAGCTCGAGAAAGAGAATATTTTGAGGTTATAAGTATTATGCTATTTCAAACAAGTGATAAGTAAATTCGTGAAGGTGAAAGGGTAAACGAATCAAAGAAAACGAGTTTCGTCGAAGTTTGATATTTTGGGATAAAATACGGTCCGAGCTATAATACCCGGTATTTATGGACTAGTACCCTACAAGGAACCACATGACCATGATAGTAAGGTGTATAAAGTGTGTTAAAAGTGAGTAGTATTTTAAGTAATTTGAGATAATTCTTAATTATGTGGATAATTGGGTAGTTATGGATTTTTAAGTGGGATATTAACTTGTAAATTGAATCTTTTTGGATAATTACTAAGGGGACAACCTTCACATGGGTTTATGAAGACATGGCAGCAAATTAAAGTCAATTTAATGACTCTTACATGAATGTGAAAGGTGGCATTTTAAGAGACTATAGGTGGCTAAACTAAGCTTTATAAGTGGGGCCCACAAATCTTAAAGGATTAGGGACTTTCATATATCTTGTAAGTGAGTTACGGATGAAAGTCTCAAAACAAAAATTCATATGACTATTTTACAAAGTAAGATAGGTTGGCATGATTTTGCAATTCTAAGTAAATACGGTGCAATCTTTCTCAAGAATATCATATGAATTTTTCCCTGCTTCAATTTGTCGTCACGTGTTGTCGCAATTGATGTGTGTTAGAGGAATTTTCAAGAGAATCGGCTCAGGTATGTTAAGGCTATCCCTTCTTTCTTTTTGGCATGATTCATACGATACAAACGAAACGAGCAAATGCACAACTTCCATAAATGACTCTATTCATAGAATACTAGAGGTCCCATGCTCTTCATTCCACATCTTATTATTCTATCGTCTGTTCATGGGTCTCAGAAAATACGTAAGTTGATTTGATGATATTACTCAAAGGCATAATGGACTTATGACATTCCGAGAGATTTTATTGACGTACTTCTCATGCATTCCATTCATTTACATTGACCCATGACCAGATGTCGTTATATACGCGTGTATATATATATATATATATATATATATATATATATATATATATATATATATATATATATATATATATATATGGGATATGGAAAAAGGTTACGACGTTATATAAGCACCACTACCTGATCAGCTGGTATACGTTTATGATTTTGCCCACAGTGGCCGAAATAATATGATGGGATGCCCTCAGAGGCTTGATGATATTATGAATACATGTACTTATGCACGACATGACATTCTTACGCATATGCATGACACTATAAGTATTTCATGATTTACAGAGCTACCCAGACTTACAGGTTAAATCATTTGCTCCATGTTTCTTCCATGTCTTTTATATACTTATTTATGTGCCTTACATACTCAGTGCATTATTCGTACTGACGTCCTTTTGTTGGGGACGCTGCATTCATGCCTGCAGGTATAGACAAACAGTTTGATGAGCCCTCATAGTAGACGAGGTTAGCATTTAGCGAAGGATCGGTAAGACTCCACCTTATTCGGAGTTCAACCGAGTTTATCAGTCATCGTGTCAGAATTTTTCTATAGACTTATAGGTGGCCGGTACCCTATCCCATTTGATGTCAAATATTCTTAGAGGCTTTGTAGACAGAGTTTCATTTTGTACAGTATGTTAGAGGCCTCGATTCATATGTATTCATGTTTTAAGAACGATAGTTTATTGATATAGTGTTCGCCGACTAATAGTTATGCACTACGAATTGTTTCCATGTTGGCCCACGATGGTCACAGAAAGAATGAGTTACAGAATGGTTCGCTCGGGCCAGTACGGCACCGAGTGCCAGCCACGGCTCCCTAGGTTTGGGGCATGACAAAGTGGTATCAGAGCAGTTCTGTCCTAGGGAGTCTACAAGCCATGTCTAGTAGAGTCTCTTTTATGGGTGTGTCGTGCACCACACTTATAAGCAGGAGGCTACAGGGCATTTAGGACTGTCACTCTTTCTTAGTACTCTAGATCGTGTGATAGAGCTCAGTTGTAAGAACTAAATTTCCTAAACTCTATCTTATTCGTGATACGACGATACCTACATCCAGAAAGATGTTGGTAAGAGATATAGTTGTGGAAGAGTTGAGTCATAGGGACTCGATTTTTGGATCATGCTTATGATGGATAAATATGAGGTATTCAGCAGATCATGTGTGTACTAAGATGTGTAAGCTTCTTAATAGGGGGCCTTAAGGTAGGAATATCTATCCACTCATATGGTGAAAAGCGATAAGAGATTCAAAAGATAGATACAAGTTTCAACAAGTAAAAGAAGCAAGGTGAAGAAGGGTACGAGGCGCCCAGTTAATGAACATTATCAGTATTTACAATTCAGGCAGAGAAATATAAGCATTTTAAGTTACCTTCGACAGTAATAGATGTATGTACAATTGGCCACACCCATCTCAGTTGTACCCTATGGGAGCTAATAGATATGGTTTAAGAGAAGGGTGGGATACCAGGATCCCGCTAGGGTTAGAGTAACCAAAATGAAGGATAGATTGTTTGCGTTACTTGACTGTTCCGAAGGATATTGCAAATGTGCTAATAAATCTCCTTGTGAGACACCTAGATGGTGCACTCTAAAGTAGTACAACTAGATATGAGCACTACAAAGATAGGCACTAGAAGCATAGAAGGGATAAATATTATCTTAGTGTGGCTCCCGTCCCTACTTGAGTGAGATTGTTAGGCAACCCGAAGAGCCAGGGGATGGAGCGAGAGGAGCAAAAAGCAATAGAATGTCTTGTTGGAGTTTTCAAAATAAAGTGATAGACAGAGATGTTAGTGGAAAAAAAAGAGGAGAGTTGAGGAAGCATTATGAGTAAGATGTGATACATGGATGACAACGGTAGATCAAAAAGATGAGTATTATAGAGTCTATAGTCAAGTGAAGGAAAATATGAGAGGTGACAACCTTGAGGAACCAAAAGAGTATAGGCCATAAAGTCATATCCTCATTTCTAAAAATAAGTTCGTGACTCTAACGTGATTACCAAAAGGAAAAGTTAGACCCTAGAGTAATAGAAATCAGTACTACTTCAGATGTTCCCCAATGAGACGCAAGCCCTAGTGGCAAGGTATTACCTAAGAAGTTTCAGTTATCAGTGGTAGATTATAGATCGATATTGAGGTGAATCAACAATGGATGGATAAAAGTTACAAAGTATAAAATTAGATTAGGTCGTGATTCTTAAGATGAACAGTAATGAGGAAGCATTAAAGGACTTAGACTTATACATATAGGATAAGCAACGGGACTAAGCTGGAATTTGGTAGCAGGCCTCCGCAACGATAAATCAAAGTAAGAGTTATGTTATAATATGACTTTACTATGATGATGTAATAAGAGATGCGTTACGTTGGTACTCGGTTGAGTAAGGTACCGGGAATCTCGGAAATGAGAGGTTACATCCCGCATTTCCGTATGTTAAAGTTTCATCGTAAGTTAATTGACGTAAGTTCGGGAATAAAATTATTTTAAGATTATAATCATTATGCTATTTCAAACAAGTGATGAGTAAATTCGTGAAGGTGAGAGGGTAAGCAAATCGAAGAAAATAAATTTCGTCAAAGTTTGTCAATTTGGATTAAAATACGGCCCGAGCTCTAATACCCGGTGTTTATGGACTAGTGCCATACAAGGTACCACATGACCATGATAGTGAAGTATATAAGGTATGTTAAAAGTGAGTGGTATTTTAAGTAATTTGAGACAATTCTTAATTATGTGGGTAATTGGTTAATTATTGGTTTAATGGGAGATTAACCATGTAATTAAGGATTTGTGGATAATTGTACGTGGGGACAAAGCCCCCACCCCCACCCCACGTGGCAGCAATTATAACACTACGGTAGCATAAAATGTGATTCTAAGGAAGCACGGTACAATCTTTCTCAAGAACAACATACGGATTTTTCCCTACTTCGATCCGTCGTTACGTGTTTTGTCGCAATTGACGTGTATTAGAGTGATTGTCAAGAGAATCGGCTCAGTTATGTTAAGGCTATTCCCTCTTTCCTTTTGGCATGATCCATACGATACAAACGAAACGAGCAAATGCACAACTTCTTTAAAATGACTCTATTCATAGAAATGCTAGAAATGCATATGTTCTTGAATTCCCATATGTCTTATTATTTTATCGTCTGTTCATGGGTCTCAGAGAATACGTAAGTTGATAAAGTTTATTTTATGATAATAAACAGAGACATAATGGTCTCATGACATTTCGAAATTTTTTATTGACGTACGTACTTCTCATGCATTGCATTCATTCATACATGTACATTGACCCATGACCAGATGGTGTTATATATGCGAATATATATATATATATATATATATATATATGGGATAACGGAAAGGTTACGTGTTATATACGCACCACCACCTAATCAGCTGGTATACGTTGATGATTTACCCACAGTGGACGAGATGATATGATGAGATGCCCTTAGAGGCTTGATGATGTTATGAACGCATATACCCATGCATGGTATGACATTCATACGCATATGCATGACATTATAATACTGAATGATTCACAAAGTTATTCAGTTATACATGTTGAGTCTTTTACTCCATGTTTCTCTCATGTCTATTATTTACTGATTTTCATTCCTTACATACTCGGTACATTATTTCTACTGACATCNTTATTGACGTACGTACTTCTCATGCATTGCATTCATTCATACATGTACATTGACCCATGACCAGATGGTGTTATATATGCGAATATATATATATATATATATATATATATATATATATATATATATATATATATATATGTATGTATGTATGTATGTATGTATGTATGTATGTATATGGGATATGGGAAAAGGTTACGGAAATATATACGCACCACCACCTGATCAGCTGGTATACGTTGATGATTTTGCCCACAGTAGCCGAGATGATATGATGGGATGCCCTCAGATCCTTGATGATGTTATGAACGCATATACCGATGCATGGCATAACATTTATACGCATATGCATGACATTATAATATTAAATGATTCACAGAGCTTTTTAGACTTACACGTCGAGTCTTTTACTCCATGTTTCTCTCATGTCTATTATTACTAATTTTCATTCCTTACATACTCAGTACATTATTTGTACTGACGTCCCTTTTGCTTGGGGACGCTGCGTTTCATGTCCGCAGGTCCCGATAGACAGGTCGAGAGTCCTCCAAGTAGGCTATCAGCTCAGCGGAAGATTTTGGTACACTCCATTTGCTTCGGAGTTGCTTATTTGGTCAGTATAATTAAGACATGTATTGATTGGTATGGTGGGGCTCAGTCCCGATCATTGTGATACTTATGTACTCTTAGAGGCTTGTAGACAGAAGTCATGTATACAGATACTTTTATGGCCTTGCTGGCCTATGTTTTGAGTTTAGAAATGGTTATGTTGCCTTATAGGCCCGTATGTCACATGTATAAGTGTTTATATTAGGTTAGGTCGTCCTATATTGAGTATTCTCCTATGTTTATACTGGCTAGCCCATGACGGTCCGTTTGGCCCATTTGCCAATGAAAGTATGATAAGAAAGATATGTTATGTTGGTACTCGGTTGAGTAAGGTACCGGGTGCCTGTTACGGTCCATAGGTTTGGGTCATGACATCTTCCTTATTATTCGACCAAGCTCACCACAACTTCTTGTATCTACAATAAGTGAAATGATATTGCCGTTAACATATAATGTCGTACCATCATATTTGGCTAGTCGTATGACTTAAGGAAGATCGGGCAGCAACTCCCCTATTTTTTTAATACATCCCAAAGACCACTAAGGGTCATCAATATCCCAACAACAACAACTATAACCAACACTAGCAACAACAACAATATAATCTAATATGAGTTTCTCCAATTATCTTAACAATCATATTGAGTGGCGAGCTCGTTTTTTCTCATAACAAGATATAAACTGAATCCAACTCTTATTCCATAATTTAGCTTACAACCTTTAGAACATCATACTTATATGTACCATATTATTTCTAGTTTAAAACATCCATAAAATACCTTCCAAAACAGCCCCATACGTCTAGCACCTTAATTTTTTATCGTCAATCACTTGTTTTTCATCTTTTCTTCTGCAATCAACTTAATTAACACCTAGAAAAGCTTAACAACAGCAGCCACAATATTATTAAATTATTTCACATAATTTCCAGCCATCACAAACCATATATTTAGCCACAAAACAGTCCAACCAAAAGACTACCATATCCCACGTTCTTTCAAGTGCTATCTTATGGTTTTTCACTCAAACAACACAACCAACACAAGATTAACCTTAGGAACAATCAAGAAGATGTTATACATACCTTGTACAGCAGCTATAACTCGAAACCCTATCTCAACTTAGCTCAGAATAGCCCTCAATCACACCACAACATCATAGAAGCATTCTCTTGGAGTCTTTAACACCTTTGATGATGATTTGTGTTGATTTCTCTTGAGTTTGGTTCTTGGGATCTTGGACCAGTTCTTGGAGAGCTTGAGAGTTTTTTGGTGTAAGAAATCTCTGGATATTGACGAATTGTAATGGGTAAAGACAACTTATAAGCCCACCGCCTCAATTCACCAAGCAGGTGGGTAAGCTGCATGCTTGGCAACTTGAGCAGTGCAACTTCGGACACTTGTATCTCTCTACTCTGATATCGTATTGACAAACGGTTTTAAGAGTTAGAAACTAGACACATGGAGCTTTAATTCCATATAAATATCTAGTTGTAACTCTCAATAGAATGGGAGAAAACTGCGTCGCAACTTGGCCTATAAACCTGCCAGTTTCTCTAAAACATGACTTGGCGACCCTAACTTTAAAAATCCATATTCCTCAACCCCGATGTCGTACGAATAAATGGTTTGGACCGTTGGAAACTAGGTTCCAAGACCTTAATTTTGGTATGAGGTATGCCCCAAAATAACATCATAAAGCTTACGAATTTAATTTCTCAAAACGGCTCGTTACAAGGCAAATCTTAGCTCGATTTTTTCGTAAGTTAAATCCAATTTTTCCCAAACTTTATATTTTATATCTAAACATCAATTGACTTACGACGTATTCTATGTACGAAAACATGAGGCGTAACAGAGACAACTCGTGCATATCTTGACTAATTTCACGGATTAGCTATTTACACTTAATTCTGCAAACAATTTCACATCTTTATTTTTATATTTAAAAAAATATGACTTATAATAAAACAACAATTAAGTATTCTTTCTGTCCATTCTCATAGGCACTTCTTTCTTGCATTCATTCTTTTTCTGAATTTAGGGATGGAATTATATGGTTTGTAAGGGTTCAATTGAATCCCTTGTGGAAGTATTATGCTGGGAAAATAGTACTGAAGCAGTTTTAGATTAAGACAATTTACATCATTACTTTCTTAGAATATTTCTTGACGATGGAAACTTATAAAATCAAGTGTGTACGAAAAATTAGTTGAACTTCTCTAACTTGAGTAAACTAATTTTACTTGTCCAGTTGATCTGCAATAATTTTCATGATAGTGAATATTTTGTGTGATTTTTGGCTAATTCATCGGTCAGCCTATAATCTACAAGCACAAGTGTCAAGTATATCTGCTTACTAAAATTGAAATAGATGTATTAACCCTAAATATTGTAGTTAGGGATCGAACCTATGATCAAGTGATTCACTGTGGTGTTGAAACAATAATTCAAAAAGTTGATGGATATGAATGCAGTCAATGCACTAAAGTTTGAAGTACAAGTAATCAATGCCAAGGGTACATGAGGAGCTCCAGCTGTTAGGTGTGACATATGGTGACTTCATCCTTACGAAGCAGGAAACTCTTTTTACCACTTTTGTGTGGCCTAATTTTTAACACATTAACAAAACTTTCTTACCTTTTTGGTCCAAAATTTACCCAATTCATGCTTTTGAAGTCCTCCCACCGTCCAGTAATTTCTGCACACAAATTCTACTTTTTTTTTTTTTTTTTTTTTATTTCACTTCAGTCTCTGCAATATGAATATGCAAAATGATTTCAACTTTCACCAAAACAATGGAATAAAACGACGACATTGTCATATAGCATGAGGAAAATTAGGAATTAAAAATAATTAAAAAAAATTAAATATTACTCTTCTTTTTTCCCAAAAAGAATTATACTACACAAAATAAATACATCAATATCATACATAAAATATTCTTTTTGAGGAGTAATTAATTATAATTTAATAAATGCTTAAAAGAAAACTTTTGTCCAATGAGTTACACGCGTGCGATAATCATTGTCAAAAAGTTCGAGGCTTTTCCAATTAAAATCAGACTTCGAATTATTGAGTTTTGCACATTCGGAGAGAGATATATCACAAGACATATAACTCTGTTATCAACTAATCTCAATTCAGTTGTAATTCCTTATTGTCTATACGTAACTTAATCTTTTCAAGGATAAAAAAAGACATGCACTTAAGGGTAAATTCTTAACATGCAGACTTGTTTAGTGTGTGATATAAAGATGAAATAAATTTGGTATGAAATTTGATATTGCTTTATTCAGCGTTTACTTTATATTTTAATTTTTGTTATAAAAGAGTAAAAAAGAATTATTGCAAAGAAAGAGAGAGAATTGTTATAAATAGAATTGTATTTAAGGTGAATGTCTATATTTTAGAGAGATTTTAGGATTTGTTACTTGGTGGTTAAGTCATTTTTTCCCTATAACAATTTTTAAATAGTAAATCAAAGTATAATTTAATACAACAATAGTTATCTTATTTATACCTAATATAACATGGGATAACAATACATGGATTAAGTATGGATAATCACTAAAAGACAAAATTACCTTTTGTTTGTTCCCTGAAACAATTATCAACTCTCTATATATATCCCATTTTTGGTATAAAAGCTAAATGCCTAAGAAAAAATAATCTCTATATCATAACCCTAACATTATTAATTCATGTACTACTAATTTTTGTGTAAAAAGTTTTAAACTAAACAACTTGTTAGTGTTCGAATCAAACTGACAAATTAAAATGCATAACTTACTTTAACGTGTGATTCTTAAACTATATTATTTAATTTGGTGCAAACATCGAATAATATATATATATGTATATATATATATATATATATATATATATATATATATATATATAAAAGGGCACATCTACCATGTATTTTTACCTGTTGTAATTTTGTCCAAAGTCTATATAGATTAAAAAAAGTTAGTAAATATTTAATTTTGAATCCAAATATATATTATCTTGAGGTCATTACATGGAATCATAAACTTCAAATGCTTAATTGGTAGATGAATTTAGAAAAAATGTGGACCTAAATAGATAGTATTTGAAAAGAGAAGCGTCAAAGCAAAGGAGATTGAGTCTAATTTACGCAAAATGGGTCGTCCATATTCTATTCCCTTATCTTTCTAAAATCAAAAATCTCCTCTCCTTTCTTCAATTACTATAAAGAAACCACACTTTCCCTCTTAACATACCACACCCCCTACCTACTTCTCCTCTTGTTCTTGTTCTTGTTCTTGTTCTTGTCTCTCTCTTCTTTCTTTTGTCTATTAACTCATTCTACAATTTGCAAATGGCAGATTTTGAATAATACTATTAAGTACTTATATATTGTTTTATTTTTAAGTTGCAATTATATTAATTCTTCTTCTTTTTTGTGGATGGAGAAGCTTAATTTTGTGAAGAATGGTATACTGAGATTGCCTCCTGGATTTAGGTTTCGTCCAACTGATGAAGAGCTTGTAGTTCAGTATTTAAAGCGTAAGGTCTTGTCTTTCCCCTTGCCAGCCTCTATCATCCCTGAGGTGGAAATTCACAAGTCTGATCCTTGGGATTTGCCAGGTCCGTTCACACCCATAAGAAATGTGTTCATGTCCCAAAGCATTTGAGTTTTTTTTCAAATTAATCATATGGTGTTCAAAATTAATGGCATAATTAGTGTCAAGTATAGCCTCTTAAAAGAGAAAAATTATTCAAGTTATGATTTTGAGCAGAGGTGGCTAATTGGCAGGTTATTTCAAATTTGGACAAGTCAAACGAGTCAAAACAATAAAATTATCATGACCCAACTCGTCCAAAGTATATTTGAATCAAATAATGATTAATGAAAATCGTAACTCACCCACCCAATCTGAATCAACCTCTCTTCCTTCTCTATTTCTTTTTTTTTTTTTTTGTTAAAAATAAATTGTGAAATGATCAAGTAGTACTAGGGGAAAAAAGAAAGTAAACCCAAAGCACAAAAAAACTTGATTATCTTGGATAAGGAAGCTAGAGAGCAATTTCTTTAGAATCTGAAGTTTCTGGGTTCAGGATTTTAGTCATTTTAAGTTATTGAGTTATAAATTAATAAATAAATAATTTGAACATATTAAATAAATTTGTTAAGACTAAAATTGGGCTGAATTTGTATTTTGAACATGAGTTCAGGTGATTTGGAGGAAGAAAGGTACTTTTTTAGCACAAGGGAGGTGAAGTATCCAAATGGGAACAGGTCAAATAGAGCAACGAACTCAGGCTATTGGAAGGCAACAGGAATTGACAAGCAAATAGTGAGTTGCAAGGGCCAACAATTGGTAGGATTGAAGAAAACTCTTGTCTTCTATAGAGGCAAATCTCCACATGGTTGCAGAACCAATTGGATTATGCACGAGTATCGTCTTCCTAATCTTGAAACTATTTCAATCCTACCCAACAACAACCTTACGCAGGTGAATTTTTGCTTATTTTAGGCTCCCATAGTTTTCCTCTCCAAATCTTCAAAAGTCTTTTTTTCTTAAAACTTGCTTCAAATCAAACACCTCTATATTAACTTGGTGAATTAATCTGGTGCAGGAAAACTGGGTTCTCTGCCGCATATTCTTAAAGAGAAAAGATGGTAAAAATAAGGAGGAGGACATAACACATCAGGTGTTTAATAGCAGAAACACAAGTGCAAATTCAGGGAATAAGAAGAAGGCAGTCTTTTACGATTTTATGGCCAGAGAGAGGGAAGATTTGAATGGATCAGTTCCAGCTTCAACGTCATTTTCTGGTTCCAGTGGGATCACTGAGCTGACTGCTAATGAATCTGATGATCACGAAGAAAGTAGCAGCAGCTTTAATAGTTTTACTAGAAGAAAACAATGTCCTTAGAATAGATGGCCTTTCCTTCTTTTTTTTCTTTTCTTATTTTTACCTTAATTTCAAGTGCTAAATTCGATTTTCCCGTGGCATTCCATTGGAATAAGCATCTAGATTTCGACTTTCTTCATCTCATCACTATATCGGAGCAAACGAGACCCGATAATAATATAATTAATATAAATATACAACACACATGCCGATTCAAAACTTTTAGCCATTAGATGCGCCCACTTCTGTAGCAGTATTGGAACTTAATATAAATGCGTATTTTCAGAAAACATTTTAACTATATAGACAAGCGAATAATGGTTGTGACTGTATCTGCGAGAAACAAAAATGGACATTTGGCATTGGATATGAATTTCACTATTATTCGTACAATACTCCCACAACTGTTTTTTTAGCGGATTTTCACATGCAAAATCGGGTTTATTATCTCGTGGCTGAATTTTGTCCTTAACCTAAAACTCGTAGGAACTTGGAACGTATCTTGTATCCTTCTTGCGAGTTTACACCTTCTCAAGGTTGCTTCAAGGTTTTTGATTCAGGCTTGATTTTTGGCTCTTTTACTTCTTTGTCTATATGTATAGTCCCCCAAGTGTTAGAGCTTTGAAGTATGAAATCTTGAACACCGGATTGCTCCTTCTTTTTGGTCCATTCCATGAAAAGGAAAATACACACGAGACTCGGAGATATACATTTAGATGATGACTGCTTAACCCCTTTTTTTCCATCAGAAAGGTTGTAACCTAGACTGAGAATAATTCAGTATTTCGCGTGTCTTTCGGGTCTAATATCATCATTTGGTACGGGCTAGCTTTTTGCATATCATCTAAAATTGTTAGTAAAATTCAAAAGAACAAAATAAAATTATATCTGAGTGATACCTGACCATGGGTATTTTCTTTGTCTAGAAGTAATACTTTTTCAAATCAACAACGTTCCAATTTGATGGTAGTATGCAGCCATTCATGGTCTCCAACTCATATGCTCCCTTTCCAGTGATGCCTCAAACCCTATAAGGGCCTTCCCAATTTGGACTTAACTTTTCCGCATTAGCCGATTTTGTTGATCGAAACACCTTTTTGAGGACGAAGTCCCCAATCTTGAAGTATCTCATATTTTCTTTCCTGTTGTAATATCGTTCAATCATCTGTTTTTGAACAGCCATCCTTATTAGCGTTGCTTCTCTCCTTTCCTCTAATAAATCTAGATTCGTTTGCATTTTTTCTTCATTTGATTCCGTAGTAGCATGTGTGTATCTCGTACTTGGTTCACCTATTTCTACTGGAATTAGGGCTTCAGTGCCATAGACGAGTGAAAATGGAGTCTCGCCCGTACTTATTTTGCTGTTGTTCGATAAGCCCATAATACTCCTAGTAACACTTCTGGCACTTGCCTTTTGATTCTTATAGTCTCTTTTTCAAATTATTAATAATAACTTTGTTTGTTGACTCAGCTTGCCCATTGGCTACGGAAAGGTAAGGCGCACCATGTAATCCATTTAATCTGCTAACTCTGAAAGAACTCTGTGATTTTCGTGCCTATGAATTGTGGGCCATTGTCACACACGATTTCCTTTGGAACTCCAAAACGACAGATAATGTTTTGCCAAATAAAGTCCCTGACTTCTTTTTCTCGCACCTGTTTGAAAGCTCCTGCTTCTACCCATTTTGAAGGATAATCCGTTAAAACTAATAGAAACCGTACCTAACCTTCAGCTTGAGGTAACGGACTTACGGTTTCCATGCCCCACTTCATGAAAGGCCATGGCGAGATAACTGAATGTAACAATTCTGCTGGGCGATGCATGTTATTGGCATATTGTTGACATTTATCGTACTTGGCTACAAAGTTTTCTGCTTCCTCCTCCATTTTTGGCCAAAAGTATCCCGCTCTTATTAAAGTCTTCACCAATGATCTTCCCCCAGCATGATTGCCGTAGTGACCCTCATGTGCTTCCCTCATCACATATTCTATTTGTGAGGGACCAAGGCGCCGTGCTAAAGGTCCACCGAACATCTTTCGGTATAATTTTCCACCAATTAAACAATACCAGGCGGCTTTTTGGTGAAGTATCTGTGACTTCTTCTTGTCTTCGGGTAAGATTCCGTACTGCAAAAAGTTCACAAACTCGTTCCTCCAATCCCAAGTTAAATTATTAAAATTTACCTCGTTCTTGCCTTGGTCGAGTGCCGAATGAAACAAATGTATTGCAATAGCGTTTTCGGCATTCGTTATCTCCATAACAGACGCAAGATTGGCCAACGCATCTGCCTCTGCATTCTCCTCCCTGGGTATTTGGACAACCTTCAATGATTGAAATTGTTTGACTAATTCCCGTACATTTTCCAAGTATTGTTGCATTCGTGCCTCTCTTTCTATGTAAGTTCCCTGCATTTGGTTAACTACTAGCTGCGAGTCACTTTTGATTACAATATGTTCTATGCCAAGTTCTCGTGCTAATTCCAGACCTGCAATCACAGCTTCGTACTCTGCATAACATTTTATTGCTTGTCTTATGACTTCCCCTGAAGGTGGAATTAAAAAAATACCTAGGCCCGCTCCTTTAACACTCGAGGAACAGTCAGTAAATAAAATTCAAGTCCCCGGATTAGATCCGGTAAATACCTGTAACTCTGCTTTAGGAATTAAATTCGTGCTGAAATCTGCTAAAACCTGCGATTTTATTGTAGTTCTGGGCTAATATATGATATCATACTCACTGAGTTCTATTGACCACTTAGCTAACCTACCGGATAGTTCTTGTGTATGCAATTTATTTCTCAGGGGGGAAAGCAGTCATTTTAGAGATAGGATAACATTGAAAATAAGGTCTCAACTTTCTATATGCCATAATTAATGCTAAAGCAAGCTTTCTAGATGAGGGCTTCATGTCTCAGCATCTAACAAAGATTTACTAACATAATATATTGGAGATTGTTTACCTTTATCCTCTCGTACGAGCACCGCACTTACCGCCACCTCTGACACAACAAGGTAGATAAACAGCCTTTCTCCGTCTTTTGGTTTGGCTAGCAAAGGTGGATTTGACAGATACGATTTTAGGTCCTTGAGGGCTTGTTGGCATTCATCAGTCCATTCAAAATGATTCTACTTTTTCAATACTGAAAAGAATTTAAAACTCTTTTTCGATGATATTGAAATATATCTCCCAGGGCTGCTATTCTTCCTGTTAATCTCTGTACTTCTTTTTTGCTTGTGAGTACATCCGGTACTTCCTCGATAAATTTGATTTGTTCAGGATTTACTTCAATTCCCCTGTTAGAAACAAGAAAACCTAAAAACTTACCTGAAGATACGCGAAAAATACATTTTTCTGGATTTAGCTTCATATTGTATTTGAGGAGAATTTGGAAAGTATCTACAAACGTTGGAAATGATCTCCCGCCTGTGCCGATTTGACTAGCATATCGTCAATGTATACTTCCATAGTCTTTCCCAGATGTTCTTGAAACATTTTAGTTACCAATATTTGGAACGTGGCTCCATCATTTTTTAGACCAAAGGGCCTGACTTTGTAACAGTAAGTCCCCCTGTCTGTGATAAATGATATTTTTTCTTCATCTATAGGATCCATCTTTATCTGGTTATATTCTGAGTATGCATCTAAAAAACTTAACAGCTCATGTCCTGCGGTAGAATCAATTAGTTGATCTATGTGCGATAAAGGGAATGAATCTTTAGGACAAGCTTTATTTAAGTCAGTGTAATCTACGCAAACTCGCCATTTTCCATTCATTTTTGGTACTACCACAGTATTAGCTAGCCAGTTAGGATATTTTACCTCTCGTATTGACCCAATTTTTAAAAGCTTTTGTACCTCATCTAGGATCACTTGATTTTTGAAGGATCCCTGCTTCCTCTTCTTCTGCTTGACAGGTGGATATGAGGGGTCCTCATTCAGTTTGTGAGTCATCACCTACGGTGGTATACCTGTCATATCTGAATGCGACCAAGCAAAGGAATGTGCGTTAGCTTTTAAAAATTCAATTACCTTACCTTTCATTTATGTGCTCAGATATTCTCCGATGTAAACTTTTTTGTCTGGCCAGTATTTAAATAGCACCAGCGCTTCGAGTTCTTTGGTATTTGTCTTAATATTTTCATAATCTTCTAGCTCTTGAATAACATCGGGTCTCGATTCAACATCAATTTGTCCTAGAATGCCTTCAGTTGAGGTTTGTATTACAACATCCTCAACTAAACTCTGTAACTGCTATTTCTCGCCTGCAACATCGTTTACCGTGCTGGTAGCCACCACTGAATTGATACTTCTAGAAGCTTGTTGATCTCCGCGGATTTGACGAATCCCCCACTGTGATGGAAATTTGATAACTTGATGCAATGTGGACGGTACAACATCCATATCGTGAATCTATGGTCTTCCTAGGATTATATTATAAGCCATATCTGCATATATCACCTGAAACTTTGTGTCCTTGATAACCCCTTCTGGAAACGTAGGAAGCACTAGTTCCCCTTTTGTGATAACACTTGAATTATCAAATCCAGACAAAGACCGTGCCTTTGGTATCACCTTGTCGTTAGCTTGAATTTCTTCCACCACTCTTAGTAAAATGATATTCACGCAACTACCTGGGTCAATCAAAACTCGTTTTACGTTAGTATCGTGTACAAGTAAAGATATTACAAGTGCGTCATTGTGAGGAATCATCAAGTCGTCCGCATCTTCGTTATCAAATGTTATATTGTCTCCTTCCAAGGCTTGGCGTATTCGCTTACCGTGAGTGACTATGACTTTTGACGTCTTCTTCGCAGCTGTATAAGTCAAACCATTGACCTCGTCTCCCCCGGTTATTACGTCAACTGTTCTTTTTGGAGATGGAGGTTTCGAGGTTTTTTGTCTGTTCTTCATATATGATTGTCTACCCTTCTCGCTGAACAGGTCAGTTAGATAACCTTGATTTAACAAATGGTCAACCTCTCCTTGTAGTAACCTGCAATCTGTTGTTCTGTGGCCATGATCGTTGTGAACTTCACACCAATAATCTGGATTTCTTTTGCTTAGGTCTGATCTCATTTCTTTAAGCCACCGCACCTTATCTCCCATACCTCTTGAAACAACCACCAGTTTGGAGGTACTAACATTAAAACTGTAATCTACGACTCTCGCATGTGTGCTGGAGTTTTCACTTCGTGCATCCCGTTCCTTTCTAAATCTAGATGAGGAACCCACATCTTTTTGTCCTGATCTCGATTCAGGTCGTAAGTTTTCCTATTTGGACCGAGAATCTCAACCTGCAGGACCCATATAAGGCTCGTACCTGTTTTTCCCAGTCTTTTTTTGGATTCTGAACGTCTTGACCCTGCTCTTTCATCAACCCTTGGCTGTGCAACCGTGTCTTCTTATATCAGCAGCTTCGTGTTGTATCTGATGTACATGTCATTCCAAGTTGTTGCTAGAAATTCTCCCAAGCTTTCCTTCAGTCTCCTCGTGGCTTCTGAACTTTTCTCGTTTCGATTGCTTGCAAATGCCATGGCTGTCCAATTGTCAGGTACTCGTGGTAACATCATCCTCTCCCGTTGGAATGTATCCACAAACTCTCTGAGTAATTCTATGTTTCCTTGTTTTACCTTAAAGATGTCTTCCATCCTTTTTTCAACTTTTTGAGCTCCCGAATGTGCTTTTATAAATGAACCTGCAAGCTCAGCAAAAGAATCAATAGATTTTTCAGGTAAGAGAGAATACCACATTAATGCTCCTTTCGTGAGTGTTTCACCAAATATTTTAACCAAAACTGATTCGATTTCTTGCTTGGTTAAATCATTGCCTTTCACGCTAGTTGTAAACGCAGTTATGTGATCTCGAGGGTCAGTTGTTCCATCATATTTTGGAATATAAGGCATTTTAAACTTCTTAGGAATCGGCAAAGGTGTTGCACTTGACTTCCAGGGCTGTTGTGAATATTTATCAATATCTACACCTTTAATCACGAAAGGTACGCCAGGTATTTGTTCTATGCGATCATTTTGCTCTTTCAACTGTTTCTGCAAAGTTAGTACCAAATTTTGTAAATCAAAATTATTTAGTGTACCTGACATTCCATCACGAGATTCATTGGGAGTTCCTCCGCTTCCAGAATTGGCGAGCCCCGAGTGTTGATTTTCTACGATTACAGTATTGTTTGGAGGAGGAGTTTGCGGCGTAGTTGGCAACCCCCTAACAAAGGCTTGAAGAGCACTGTTCACGTGTTCTGCGATCAATTGTTTAAAAGCGTCTTGTTTGACAATCTGCTCGTCCCCTTGATGATCATTCACGTGTGACGTTGATCTTTCAGGTGACCCCTCACAAGATTGTAGAGGAGATCCTTGTGGAGAAGGGATTGGTGGAGTTTCTCCCTCCTGTGGGTTCAGCTGGTTATTTTAGTTGACAGTTGACATGGTTGGTTGTCAAAGAGAGAATTTGAAAAGTAAAAAGATTATCAGATTTCCGGTAACGGAACTAATTTGTTTAACTAAGAAACAGATTTCTCGATCAAAGTCTAAATTTAGAAGAAAACGAGTTATTGATAACCAGGTTTTACTTCACTTTCACAATGATATTTAAGGAAAATAATAAGAATGGCAAAGAAAATTTATTAAAAGAAATAAGGAATAAATTGATGGCCAATTTATAAACTCAAGGCTGAGAACTTCGATAAAGCAGAGAAGTAAAGAATATATTTCAATAGTACTCGGAATTTGTATCCTTATATTGGAGTGTACAATCATAACGATTTTCTCACGTAATTTGGGTTTATTATGGTCATTAATTGTATTAATTGCCCATTACCACAGCCGTAACTGGCGTATTTAATGTTATAAATGCCCTATAACTATTCTGATTCCCCTTCCTTATTTACTTCTTGTTCATGTATCTTCCCTTCTTTTTGATCCTTGTTCATTCCGTCCATGCCTCTTCTTTGGCAACTATTAGTCCCGGTTCTCTTCTTTGTACTGTCCCGTGGGTGTTTCTCCCGTGCCTTCCTCTCTCAGCTAGTTCTATTAATTGAGAATGCCACTTGTCGCTATATTACCGATCCACGCGTCATGCTTCGTCAGCATATTAACATTCCACGTGTAATGTCACTTTTCCACCAATACAGCAAGTATAGGAGAGGAAGAAGAGATAAAAGAAAAGAAAAGAAATAATCCATTGACTGCAGTAGAAAAAACTTACTCCGTCCATTCCAGTTAATGTGAACCTGTTTGATTGGGCACGAAGTTTAAGAAAAAATAAAGACTTTTGGATTTGTGGTCTTAAACAAGTCAAAAAAGGGGCCAGAGTATTTGTATGGTTATAAAAGCTTCTCATTAAGGGTAGAATTGTAATTTTAAACTAAACTGTTACCAAATATAGAAAAGAATTATTTTTTTTAGAACGAACCAGAAAGAAAATAGGTTCACAACAACTGAAACAGAGAGAGTAAGCAAAACTAAAGAGTGAGAAAGATAGAAGGAGAGAAAAGAGCACATTGCTCGAAAAGGGATTTATTTGAAGTACCATATGAATAAGGATATGATCTTTTGCAAGATCACCTATCCCTCCTCTGGAACCTAGAAGACTTTCTTTATATTTCACTTTTACATATAATTAAAGAATTCACTTGCTGCTCGATGCTGATTCCTTCACATAATAACATATAAAGAAATCCCCTCTTACAACTTCGTCGAATTGATCGCGTTAAATCAAAGTCGTACGGGAGCTTAGTTACAGTTACTGCTACGGTAATGAAAACAAACAAATCCATCTCTTTTATTCAAACATACTTAGAGGGTGTTTGGGTAAGCTTATATGCTGGTCAAACTAGCTTATAAGCACTTTTCGGCTTATCTACGTGTTTGGTAAAGTTAATAGTTCTTATAAGTCAAAAATAAGCCAAAAGTCATAAGCTGGTCACCCCCAACTTATGAATTTTAGCTTATAAGCACTTTAAATTTGACCAAAATTTTTACTATTTTATAAATGTATAATAAATGTATGACGAGTTGGGGTTAGGAACATTAAATAGCAAATTTAATATGCTATGATTGGCAAGAAATGTAATATCATAAATGTATAATAAATGCGAGAATGATAAGGGTTGTAGTGTAAAGGAATCGTCACCCAATGATTGTGCGATTGGGTGTTTTCTTTCTCTGACGGCGTTGAAAGGTAAGTAATCAATCTGAGTTATGGGATCTTGAGATTTGTGGATAAAGATTGAATAACATGTGCTTGAATAAAGAGAATAAGACAACTCTTTCGTATATTCTTCTCTCAACTTTACAATATGTCTCAGTTCTCAAAAAGGACAGATCCCCATTTGTTCCCCATCTCCTCCTATTAATAAGGGACATTCCCCAAAAAACCCTAAAAAGTACAATATAAAGAATATCCAAAGGAATATTCTTCCTGTCTATTTATGTGTTTAAGTTACCGTTACTATCCTATATCAGCCGCCCTCGTCTAGTCGTCTGCCTTTATTTGGACGGCCGTCAGTCTTTGTGTCGTGATCAACCCCGTCCTATGTTTTGCTTATCCGTTATCGTGGTTACCAAATTTGGACCTATACAGTTAGTCCCTCCGCTTGCGAGGTCGTAGCCCCGCACGTCCTCGGTAAGCGGACATCATTCGTTTCCGTTGTGGGAGAATTTGGCTATTAGATTACGCCGGGTTAACATGTGACGTCACCACTGATTGGTTCCAACTCTATACCACTATAGAATGGCAAAAGCGACCAATGCAGCTTTTACCCGAGGGGTCGGGATCGATTTCCACAGAGAGCTAAGATAGGTTTGGAATTGGGTTCCTATCTAATCTAGCAATGTACGATGTTCTTGATTGCACTCCCAATCATTCTCTGTTTGTTCACTATTCTATTTTAATACTAATGAAGTAGGAAACTAAGCTAAGTATGATATTTTTTGTAGGTTTTTTTAATTGGTAAAAAGGCACTAGGGAAGTGACTTATACCTAGGTGAGTATCTAGCGGGATCTAAAACTTAGGAAAAATTTGTTATAATTGGGATCATGATATAGCCACTGCACGTAACTACTCACTCTATGCCTCTCGGTAGTTTGAGTGACTTTGCTCTAATTGGCTTCCTCAAGCCCAATTGTGTGTTCAAACAATGCAAGTAAAATTGGCTCAAGTCGGGTATTACTATCTCTAGGTTTAACCCTTTAATTGGGGCTATCAATCTCTTGAATGCACCCCAATTCCTTGTTGGCCTGAATTTCCTTGACTTAGTCTCTCTTTCTCAAGAAGAGTCTAAGTCAAAAAGGCACAAATCAGTGTTTGCAACCACCAATTCAACATTTAAAGCATAAGTCAAGCCAAATATCATTCACCCATAAACGCAAAAGCCCTAAAATTGAAGACCCATTAAATACCCACACTAGGGTTGAGCCACAACCCTATCTAATGGGTTTAGATACTCATAATTAAAGAGGAAATCAAAGATTTAGATGAAATACAACCCATAAAAAGTAATTACAAGAGAAGAATCTAAAACTAATGGTTAAACAAGCTCAAAAATTATTCAAAAAGGCTAAAAACGGCTGTTCAGTGCTCTACCAAACAACAGATGACCCTAAAATCTGAAAAAGAACTATTTATACACAGCTAAATTTTCTGGACAAAATTGCCCCTACGAGGATACCGTTGACAGCGAAAAAAGGACCGCCTCAGTGCTTGGACTACCGCGGTCGTGCAAAAGCAAGCGCGGACCGCGGTTCTTCTCTTCTGAGCAGGTTCTGAACTTGAGTCCGTTGGGAGCGGAAAAACTACCACCTTAGCGCTCCTCCAACCGCGGCCACGAAATATGAGCGCGGACCGCGGTCTTCAATTTGAGCTCCAGAATGAGCTCTCTGATTCCCACTTCCGCTGGGCGATAAAATGTCCGCGGCCGCGTTAGAGACACCACTGCCGCACAATTTCACCGCGGGCAGCGGTAACTTGCAAGCCAAAAATTGCAAGTCTCTGAACCTTGCTACCGCTGAGAGTGTAATCAAGACCGCCTCAGCAGTAGACCCTCCGCGTCCGCCTCTGATTTTCCGCTGTCAGCGTCCTTTTGACTCAGCTTTGAACTTGTGCAGGTTTCACTCCTTTTTGACCTGGTTTTGACTTTCTTGTCTCTTTTTGATCAAACAAGCACAACAAGTTAGCTTTCGGGAATACTTGTACACACTTTTAATCCAAAACCTAAGCATAAAGGAGCATAAAATAGGCTAGAATCCCTAGTTATCAGCCACCACGCGCGTCATCATTACGCATCTTCCCGAGACAGCGTCTGTGTGCTTGTCGCTTTGGTTTTAGCGCCATTGACACTCCTCTGCTTCGATTCTCGCGCCACCCATCCCTATAAATAGGTGGTGGGGGTTTTGTTTTTTCAGAAATTTTTGCCATTCCTTCCTTGTATGTACATTGCTCTCCTTTGATCATCTTTCTCAGTTCTTAGCTCCATTTCTGCGATTCTGCTTACCATCTTCCTGTTTAGTCGTCGTCTCTCCCTTCAGGTTTACTAGCACACCCTCTATTATCGAGATGTCTCGAACCTTTCGTTCACACGATGAAGTTTCCGATGCCACTCCGTTGTTAGTCGCCCCTCCTTCCGATGGTGAGGATATCACGGCCGAGGAGGGTGATAGTTTCCCTACCGTGAAGGAGATACTCCCCAGAAACCCTTTGTCCAGGAGCAATTTTCATAAGGAACCTGCACTTTCTCCCATTCCGGTGATTTCTGAAACTGGGCCATCTCAGATAGACGAACTCCGGTCTACATACCACATTCCTCCTCACGTCGAGATGGTTCCAGCTGGGGGAGACATCGTAGAGGTCCAAAGACCTAGATATTGTGCTTTTTATGTGTATCCTTTCGTGATTGGTCATACCCTCCCTCTTCTTCCGCTGGCGGAGGAGTTCTGTCGGTTTTACGAAGTCTGTCCGGCACAGCTGTCTCCGTACTTGTATAAAATCTTTCTAATGCTGACGAAGTATGCGGAGTTGGCTCGGTGTGAGGTTAACATCTGCCACCTTTTACATTTATTTTCCTCGAGCTTTCATAGAGGTACCATGATACATTTGCGGCATCGCGGGACTAGGGGTTGGTGGTTGCAACGGATGACAGGGCGAGTTGGAAGTTTTAGCACAAGTATTTTTCATCAAAACGGAGCACTTGGTGTCGGACCCTACTGGATTTCCTGAGCAGTGGAATCATAACCGTAGGTGTCGTTGCCGTAAGCTTGTTATCTACTTTCACTCTTTCTATTTATTATTCATCCGTGATTTTTCCGTGCAGGTGAGAGGCGTGCGCCTTTTCCTGTCGTCGGCATTGAGGATTGGGTAGCTTGCGTGCTACCTTACATGGTGGGGATTCGAGATTGGGCCGCCTTCTTCAAATGCTTCAGATCGAAGGTTCCGTCTGGTAAGTATTATTTTTGCTCCGACCTTCGGTTGTTTGCTATTACTTATTGATATGATCCATTTGTGGTGACAGCCGACAGATTTCCAAAAAGAAGGCTCCAGTCCTGGCATTTTGCCAGGCCATTGCATCAGCAGGGATGCAATTTACTATAGCCGAGTTCATCCGCGGAGGTCGTACTCAGACTTTGCCCAAAAGGGACCCTCCTCAGGTTGTCGTTGTACAGGACGAGATCTCGTCCCGTCCTATCTACCACCTCGTAGATGAATCTTCCAACGAAGATGAATCACCGTCGAGAAAGAGGAGGAGGGTGGAGCTTGGGAAGGCCGTCGCCACCGGCATTGGAAAGAGGAAAACTATTGCTTCGGGAGTTGCGTCTTCGCCCAGGTCAGGTATAGAGGCCGTTTTCGTGGAGGACGCCATTTTGGTAGGGAGGTCACCTAGGGCCGAAGAGACATGCCAAGGCGGGGTATCTATAGGATCTGCTGAAGGTAGCACGTCGTCTACTGCCAGAGGGGGTGGAGCGGTGCCTGCTGAGGACGATGGTTCAGGTTCGGACATCGATCCTGAAGATGTGCGGGCCTTCTTGGAGAGAAATACCCGCGTGGAAGTGAGGACGGAGGGTCCTAATTGACACGTAATCATTCCTATGGATTACGATCCATAAGTGAACTCCGAGCAGGCAGTGTCAGCATTTTCCCCTTTGTGTGCTACTTCCGAGAACACGACGCTTCAAGCGATGAGTGACGCGGAATTATCACGGAGTATTTCTGGCATGGCTTTGCGGGTAAATGTTTTCACTCTCCCCCTTTTTTGGATTTGTTTTGTATGCGTAATCTACTTAAGTCGACTTTCTTTCCTCTGCATATCAGACTCTCATCATGGAGATTGAGCGCGATCGGAGGGAAAAATGGAGGATGACCGTCTTTGGGAAGGTGGCCTGATGTTTAGCTTAAAGTATATATATTTTTATGTATATCGCCTCATATCTTACTCTTGTTTCGTGAATTTGGGATGTTAAATGCTACGAATTATATTAATTTGAAGTATTTTTACTTGTAGGAATGATTCGGGAGCAATTGGGGGCAAAACGTGCAAGATTTGAAGCTAAAATGAACAAAATCGGAAAAGGAAGCCAGTTGGGCGCCACAGGTAGCGCCTGGCACCACCTGTGGCGCCAAAAATAGTATGCAAAAGTGGGCAGCGCCCTGGTGGGCGCCTGGCGCTGGGCTGGGCGCCGGTGACGTGAATTTTTTCCTATTTCGCCCAGGACAAGGTTATTTCGGCCCTAGACCTATCCAACACGTATAAAAGCAAGACTAAACCTATTTTCGGAGGGGGAGATTCCACTTTGGAGTAAAAACACACACGGGATCGTGAGGAAGCGGAGAATTCTCAGTTTTCATCATCTTTTTCTAGTATTTTCAATTGATTCAACACTTATGCAATTGTTTGATTACTTCATGAGTGGCTAGAAACACATTGTTCTGGGGTTGTGATTTAGCCATGAATATTGTTGTTTGATATTAACTTAACCTTGATTATAATTCACCAACATATGGTTGTTTCTTCAATTCTGTGTTTAATTGCTTAATTGTCTGGCCAGCAGTTAGGTTCTATTTACTATCTATACTATGCTTCGGAAAGCCGTGTTTAGATTAGAGAAGAATTGAAGAGAGCATGATCTTAACACTTAGGGGGAGCGGATTTGTGGTTAGGATAGGAATATACCTAGTCACCGTGCTTAATTAAATATCGTAATCTTAATGCGTTCTTAATAGATTGATTTCATAGGAATATAGGCGTTAATCTATTGAGAATAGGTGAGTAGTACTTCGGGAGAAGGCTATGAGAGCATTTATCGATTAATTAGCAACCATGAGTGAATTATATGAAGGGGAGAGTTAATTAGAACACAATACGAATGGTGAATCAATCACAACCCTGGAATACTTGTCTCTACTGAATACACAACAATCAACTTGTTACTTGATAAGTATTTAGAATCGTAGTATAATATAATCATATTATTGGACTTTAATTTTAGCTGGATTGAATAATAATTTTAGTGATTTATTGAGTAGTTTATACAAGTCTCTGTGGGTTCGACACTCAATTTATCATTATATTACTTGTCGACCACGTATACTTGCGTGTGCGTTTGGGAGTAACAAGTTTTTGGCGCCGTTGCCGGGGACTTGAATATTAACTACTTGCTAGTTTTTGCTTTAATTGTTTATTTCGTCTAGTCTAACGTTACTTGATTGTTGCTCAGATCTTTGGAACTTTGATTGAATGCGTAGGGTCAGAAGCCAGGACCGACTTCAAGGCTTTGATCCTGAACCTGAGAGAACATTTCACAGGAGGTTGAGGGAAGCAAGGGACACGAATAATATTCAGGAACTTGTTCAATTTCCTGTGGACATGGCAGAGGAGCAACCCATGGCTGTTCAGGAGGTGGCGATGCCCAGCATTGTATGTCACCTCCAGTATAGTGAAGCCCAGGATCACTGGGCACTTTGAGCTGAAACAGAGCATGATCCAGCTACTTCATGCAAACGGGCAATTTATGGGTCTTCCACACGAGGATCCACAGCAGCATATTCTGAATTTCTTGGAGATTAGTGATACTTATATCACTAACGGGGTCACTCCAGATTATGTGAGGCTCACACTTTTTCCATTCTCTCTGTTGGGTGAGGCTAAGCGATGGCTAAAGGCAGAACCAGCAAATTCCATTACATCATGGAATGATTTGGCAAGAAAATTTCTGGCAAGGTTCTTTCCATCAGGCAAAACTGCAAAGATCAGAAGTGAGATAGTTGCCTTCAAACAGAAAGCAGGAGAATCTTTATACTCAGCTTGGGAAAGGTTCAAGGGGCTACTCAGAGACTGTCCTCATCACAATCAGACGAATGAAGTGTCAGCTCACACTTTCATAGAAGGAACTACATTCTGAAAACA
>NW_017671406.1:280981-301685 GCF_001879085.1 Nicotiana attenuata
AAGGGGCTACGTCAGAGACTTGTCCTCATACACAATCAGACGAAGTGAAGTGTCAGTTCACACTTTCATAGAAGGGCTCCATACCCCAATAAAAATTGTAGTAGATGCTGCAGCTGGAGGTCAAGTATTGGAGAAAAGCTTTGATGAAATTTATGCATTACTGAACAAATTCTCCAAAAGCAATCCGGATTGGCAAGGAGAGATGGGTAGGAATATGGTACAAAAATCACCAGGGGTTATCGAATTAGATGTTGTCTCAGCATTGTCAGCACAGGTCTCTACGCTGACTAACCAAGTCAATCAGATGACCATGATCATTAACAAGCAACAAGCCCAGCCAGTGCAACAAGTTCAAATATTTTGTGAAGTATATGGAGAGGTTCACATGAGCAATCTATGCCCAGCAAATCCAGAGTCTGTATATTTTGTGGGTAATGCAAATCGAGGCCAAACAAATCAGTACGGGGACACTTACAACCCCAACTGGAGGAATCACCCAAACTTCTCCTGGGGTGGAAATCAAGGCAATCAGAATCAATACCGGCCTCAAGCACCTCAACAAAATTCCAGACCACCTCAGGATGAACAACAAGCTAGCCTTGAGGATATGATGAATAAATTGATGGCCGACAGCAAGCCGTCAATCAGAAATTAATAGCAGATCAGCAAGCCTTTAATCAGAAATTAATAGCAGACCAACAAAATTTCAATCAGAAAATAATGGCTGATCAGCAGGCTCAAGCCACAGCACTGAGCAATTTGGAGCACCATGTGGGCCACCTTGCCAGAGCCCAAAATACCAGACCAGCAGGGGCTCTTCCTAGTGATACTGAGCCCAATCCTAAAGCTCAAGTCAATGCGGTTACCTTGAGAAACAGAAGAGCATTAGAAGAAGTTCCAAAGAAAAAGAAGAATACAGCTCATCCTGAAGGAGAATTAGTTCCCAAGCCAGTTGAGGAGAATGAGAAAGATGATAAAGGACCCGAGCCAGTAATTGAGACTGGACCACCACCTCCGTTTCTACAAAGACTACAGAAGAAAAAAGATGATGCTAAGTACAAGAAATTCCTAGATATTTTGAGCCAAGTGAGTGTGAATTTGCCTTTGGTGGAAATTTTGCAGGAAGTGCCTAAGTATGCAAGGTATCTCAGAGATATTGTGGCAAACAAACGAAGATATGCAGAGTTCGAAACAGTTTCACTTACTGAAGAGTGCAGTGCCAGAGTTCAGAGTAAACTTCCTCCTAAGTTGAAGGATCCTGGGAGTTTCACAATTCCTTTGTCTCTTGGAAAACAAGAAGTTGGTAGAGCCCTGTGTGATTTAGGGGCTAGTATAAATTTGATGCCATAATCTTTGTTCAAGCAACTTGGATTGGGGGCGCTCGGACCTACTACAATCACTTTACAGTTAGCAGATAGGTCACTAGTCATGCCAGAAGGAATTATTGAGGATGTGTTAGTTCGAGTGGGAAAGTTTATTCTTCCTGCTGATTTTATTGTTCTTGATTACGAGGCAGATGAGGAAGTGCCCATTATTTTGGGGCGACCATTCTTGGCTACTGCTGGAGCAATTATTGATGTGAGGGCAGGGAAGTTAAAAATGAGAGTTGACGATGAGGAGGTCACTTTTAATGTGTACAAGGCACTTAAGCTCCCTAAGCATTATGAGGACTTGTGCATGATTACTGTGGTAGAATCGAAGGGGATAGAGTAGAGTCCTTATGTGAATTGTAATGATCCAGATGGGACAACTGAGTTAGAGGAGGTAGTGTTGCAAACTGAGTGTGTAAAGACGATTGCGAAAAGAGCCAGAGATGAAGGAGGAGACCTTCCGAGAGTGTTTAAAAAGGCTAGACTTTATTGGATAAAGAAGAAGAGAAAGCGCCCAGCCTGAGCAGAGTAGCAGAGTCGTGCCACGACTATAAATTAGGCGCTTGTTGGGAGACAACCCAACATGTATATCTTTTAGTTATTGATTATTTTTTTTTGGTCAAGTTTTGTGTTGTTTTTATTTTGCAGAGTAGGGGAAGTCTGAGTACCCATAGTTGAAGCTGAGGAGCATGTTTGAGCTTAAGTGTTGGGTCGTCCCGACCCTTAAGATTGGGGATCATGTCCGAGCTAGACCCGAGAGGGCCTCAGGGAGTATCTCTCACCCTTGTTTTAATATCTTTCTCTATGATCATGCATCGAGGACTATGCATAATATAAGTGTGGGGTGGAAAAACTACTTTTTGAAGTATAATTGTATAAAACTATTTTTTTTAGTTTTTCTTTTAGAACTCGTAGTAGACATATTCTAGGTAAAAAAAATAAAATAAAAAATAAAAAAACGAAAAAATTGAAAAAAAAAATTTGAAAAGTTTCGGACTTTTCCCGACGGTGGATCTTTTGGACAATTTTCTTGAGGGATAAAAGTCCGATTTAAAAATACCAAAAAGATTTTTTTTTTTAGGATAGTTAGGTAGTATCCCTTGGTTTTTCTTTGGGCGCCGGTTCTTTTCCAAGGATGTAGCTCGAACCGGGCGCCTTATTTTTTTTAGGAGTAGTTTAGGAAGAAAATGAGTCGCTCCGAGATACTCATTGACATGGTTGATGCTGGCACATTAGGTTATGACATACATTCTGTTTTCCCGTATATTTGGTTTGAATTGTGAAGCCAAAGTAAAGTAAATAGTCTATTTTGTGACGCCTTTTCTCAGTTGTTTGACTTGTATGCTACATAGTGCAATGTTGCTTAAATTTTTCATTTAATTGTGCTTGCTTGACTTGAGAGTTGAACAAAACCGTCTTGATTGAGTCATGTGCAACGTGTGTGTGAGGATTTGTGATTTTCTGTGCTATCCCGTGTAGTCTAGAACTTGCCCCGTGTGTTAATTGAAGCGAAATTGTAAGTTGTGCTTATCTAGGAGATGACGTAGGCATTTTCTTGCTTGATCATGGATGTGCTTGTCACATAAAAATAAAATTTTCCGTTGCTAGCCCCTTTGAGCCTATAGAACTTTTGTTTTGGCACCCACATTACGAGCCATACCCCTATTTTGTTCTTAATTTGATATTGATTGAACCTTTACCTCCTAAGGCACTTAGGCCCTAAAAGAATTAAGGTGAGATATTGAGGAGTAGTTTTCGAGTGGAACCATGGAAGGGCCCGTTGGTGTACTAAAGTTGAAATTAAAGGTCACTAGCCGATGAACTTTATTGTATGGAGTGTGTGAAAAAGAAAAAAGAAAAAAAGAGAAAGAAAAATGTAAAGAAAAAAAATGATAGTGAAAGTATGTAGAAACATAAAACACCCTCAGTTCTTATTGATTTGCACTAGTGAAAAGTAGAGAAGTGCTTAATTGAAAAGAGGGCTATGTTGTATATGGCAAGTGATTTGGTTGAGAAGAATATGTGCTTGAATTGTGAATGTAGTGTATTAAAGTGCTTAGGAGGGTTAGCCACTATTTCTAAATGTATCCTACCCGTCCCTTAGCCTACATTACAACCTAAAAGTCCTAATTGATCCTAGATTTGGCTAGCTTAAATTAGTGGAGATCTACACTACGGGTAAGCTTATGGTACGACCACGGGATGCATATGAATTCTTTGTGAGAGTGAGCGAATTTTGTTCAATTGTGTGATGTCCTTAATCTATATCCAAAAGTATATTTGAATGTGTGGACTATCTATATTCACTGTTTTGTTTGTTGGTAAGGGCACATGATCTCATTAATGATTGGTAATGTTGTAAACTTTCTTGTTGGGTGAGTACATGAATTGAGGGTGCTTATTGGTTGCAAGTCGGCTTTTGAGGTTGGGTGGTGACAAATAGGTTGTTGGAATTTATTGAATTGAAGTATTATACTTGGGCATGCTTAAACGGGAAGAATGTGAATTTTTTGTGTGTTCATGCTTGTGTGCCGGTATTGATCATAGTCAAGGGTATAGTGTGTGGTTAAAAGTTAAAGTGCTCCTCAATAATTGATACTTGTACGTAGTTGGAGGGTAGTAGATTGTCCCATTGCTCGAGGACGAGCAAGAGTCTAAGTGTGGGGTGTTGATGTTTAGCTTAAAGTATATATATTTTTATGTATATCGCCTCATATCTTACTCTTGTTTCGTGAATTTGGGATGTTAAATGCTATGAATTATATTAATTTGAAGAATTTTTACTTGTAGGAATGATTCGGGAGCAATTGGGCGCAACACGTACAAGATTTGAAGCTAAAACGAACAAAATCGGAAAAGGAAGCCAGTTGGGCGCCACAGGCAGCGCCTGGCGCCACCTGTGGCGCCAAAAATAGTATGCAAAAGTGGGCAGCGCCCTGGTAGGCGCCTGGCGCCGGGCTGGGCGCCGGTGACGTGAATTTTTTCCTATTTCGCTGGGGACAAGGTTATTTCGGCCCTAGACCTATCCAACACGTATAAAAGCAAGACTAAACCTATTTTTGGAGGGGAAGACGCCACTTTGGAGTAAAAACACACACAGGATCGTGAGGAAGCGGAGAATTCTCAGTTTTCTTCATCCTTTTCTAGTATTTTCAATTGATTCAACACTTATGCAATTGTTTGATTACTTCATGAGTGGCTAATCACCCATTGTTCTGGGGTTGTGATTTAGCCATGAATATTATTGTTTGATATTAACTTAACCTTGATTATAATTCACCAACATATGGTTGTTTCTTCAATTCTATGTTTAATTGCTTAATTGTCTGGCCAGCAGTTAGGTTCTATTTACTATCTATGCTATGCTTGGGAAAGCTGTGTTTAGATTGGAGAAGAATTGAAGAGAGCATGATCTTAACCCTTAGGGGAGCGTATTTATGGTTAGGATAGGAATATACCTAGTCACCGTGCTTAATTAAATATCGTAATCTTAATGCGTTCTTAATAGATTGATTTCATAGGAATATAGGCGTTAATCTATTGAGAATAGGTGAGTAGTACTTCGGGAGAAGGCTATGAGAGCATTTATCGATTAATTAGCAACCATGAGTGAATTATATGAAGGGGAGAGTTAATTAGAACATAATACGAATAGTGAATCAATCACAACCCTGGAATACTTGTCTCTACTGAATACACAACAATCAACTCGTTACTTGATAATTTAGTTAGTATTTAGAATCGTAGTATAATATAATCATATTATTGGACTTTAATCTTAGCTGGATTGAATGACAATTTTAGTTATTCATTGAGTAGTTTATACAAGTCTCTGTGGGTTCGACACTCAACTTATCATTATATTACTTTTCGACCACGTATACTTGCGTGTGCGTTTGGGAGTAACAAATTTTTGGCGCCATTGCCGGGGACTTGAATATTAACTACTTGCTAGTTTTTGCTTTAATTGTTTATTTCGTCTAGTCTAACGTTACTTGATTGTTGCTCAGATCTCAGGAACTTTGATTGAATGCGTAGGGTCAGAATCCAGGACCGACTTCAAGGCTTTGATCCTCAACCTGAGAGAACATTTCACAGGAGGTTGAGGGAAGCAACGGACACGAATAATATTCATGCACTTGTTCAATTTCCTTTGGACATGGCAGATGAGCAACCCATGGCTGTTCAGGAGGTGGCGATGCCCAACATTGCTAATGTTACCTCCAGCATAGTGAAACCCAGAATCACTGGGCACTTTGAGCTGAAAAAGAGCATGATCCAGCTACTTCATGCAAACGGGCAGTTTATGGGTCTTCCGTACGAGGATCCACAACAGCATATTCTGAACTTCTTGGAGATTAGTGACACTTATATCACTAACGGGGTCACTCCAGATTATGTGAGGCTCACACTTTTTCCATTCTCTCTGTTGGGCGAAGCCAAGCGATGGCTAAAGGCAGAACCAGCTAATTCCATTACATCATGGAATGATTTGGCAAGAAAATTTCTGGCAAGGTTCTTTCCATCAGGTAAAACTGCAAAGATCAGAAGTGAGATAGTTGCCTTCAAACAAAAAGCAGGAGAATATTTATACTCAGCTTGGGAAAGGTTCAAGGGGCTACTGAGAGACTGTCCTCATCACAATCAGATGAATGAAGTGTCAGTTCACACTTTCATAGAAGGGCTCCATCCCCAAACAAAAATTGTAGTAGATGCTGCAGCTGGAGGTCAAGTATTGAAGAAAAGCTTTGATGAAATGTATGCATTATTGAACAAATTCTCCAAAAGCAATCCGGATTGGCAAGGAGAGATGGGTAGGAATATGGTACAAAAATCACCAGGGGTTCTCGAATTAGATATTGTCTCAGCATAGGTCTCTACGCTGACCAACCAAGTCAATCAGATGACCATGATCATTAACAAGCAACAAGCCCAGCCAGTGCAACAAGTTCAAATATTTTGTGAAGTATGTGGAGAGGGTCACATGAGCAATCTATGCCCAGCAAATCCAGAGTCTGTATATTTTATGGGTAATGCAAATCGAGGCCAAACAAATCAGTACGGGGACACTTACAACCCCAACTGGAGGAATCACCCAAACTTCTCCTGGGGTGGAAATCAAGGCAATCAGAATCAATACCGGCCTCAAGCACCTCAACAACAATCCAGACCACCTCAGGATGAACAACAAGCTAGCCTTGAGGATATGATGAATAAATTGATGGCCGACCAGCAAGCCCTCAATTAGAAATTAATAGCAGATCAGCAAGCCTTCAATCAGAAATTAATAGCAGATCAACAAACTTTCAATCAGAAAATAATGGCTGATCAGCAGGCTCAAGCCACAACACAGAGAAATTTAGAGCACCACGTGGACCACCTTGCTAGAGCCCAAAATACCAGACCAGCAGGGGCTCTTCCTAGTGATACTGAGCCCAATCCTAAAGCTCAAGTCAATGCGGTTACCTTGAGAAACGAAAGAGCATTAGAAGAAGTTCCAAAGAAAAAGAAGAATACAGCTCATCCTGAAGGAGAATTAGTTCCCAAGCCAGTTGAGGGGAATGAGAAAGATGATAAAGGACCCGAGCTAGTAATTGAGACTGGACCACCACCTCCGTTTCTACAAAGACTACAGAAGCAAAAAGATGATGCTAAGTACAAGAAATTCCTAGATATTTTGAGCCAAGTGAGTGTGAATTTGCCTTTGGTGGAAATTTTGCAGGAAGTGCCTAAGTATGCAAGGTATCTCAGAGATATTGTGGCAAACAAACGAAGACATGCAGAGTTCGAAACAGTTGCAGTTACTGAAGAGTGCAGTGCCAGAGTTCAGAGTAAACTTCCTCCTAAGTTGAAGGATCCTGGGAGTTTCACAATTCCTTTGTCTCTTGGAAAACAAGAAGTTGGTAGAGCCCTGTGTGATTTAGGGGCTAGTATAAATTTGATACCATACTCTTTGTTCAAGCAACTTGTATTGGGGGTGCTCAGACCTACTACAATCACTTTACAGTTAGCAGATAGGTCACTAGTCATGCCAGAAGGAATTATTGAGGATGTGTTAGTTCGAGTGGGAAAGTTTATTCTTCCTACTGATTTTATTGTTCTTGATTACGAGGCAGATGAGGAAGTGCCCATTATTTTGGGGCGACCATTCTTGGCTACTGGTGGAGCAATTATTGATGTGAGGGCAGGGAAGTTAAAAATGAGAGTTGACGATGAGGAGGTCACTTTTAATGTGTACAAGGCACTTAAGCTCCCTAAGCATTATGAGGACTTGTGCATGATTACTGTGGTAGAATCGAAGGGGATAGAGTAGAGTCCTTATGTGAATTGTAGTGATCTAGATGGAGAAACTGAGTTAGAGGAGGTAGTGTTGCAAGCTGAGTGTGTAAAGACGATTGCGAAAAGAGCCAGAGATGAAATAGGAGACCTTTCGAGAGTGTGCAAAAAGGCTAGACTATATGGGAGAAAGAAGAAGAGAAAGCGCCCAGCCTGAGCAGAGTAGCAGAGTCGTGCCACGACTATAAATAAGGCGCTTGTTGGGAGGCAACCCAACATGTATATCTTTTAGTTATTGATTATTTTTTTTAGTGTCAAGTTTTGTGTTGTTCTTGTTTTGCAGAGTAGGGGAAGTCTGAGTACCCAAGGATGAAGCTGAGGAGCATGTTTGAGCTTAAGTGTGGGGTCGTCCCGACCCTTAAGATTGGGGATCATGTCCGAGCTAGATCCGAGAGGGTCTCAGGGAGTATTTCTCACCCTTGTTTTAATATCTTTCTATGTGATCATGCATCGAGGACTATGCATAATATAAGCGTGGGGTGGAAAAACTACTTTCTGAAGTGTAATTGTATAAAACTATTTTTTTTAATTTAGTTTTTGTTTTAGAACTCGTAGTAGACATAGTCTAGGTTTAAAAATAAAAAAAACGAAAATTGAAAAAAAAAAAACTTTCTGAAGTGTAATTGTATAAAACTATTTTTTTAATTTAGTTTTTCTTTTAGAACTCGTAGTAGACATAGTCTAGGTTTAAAAATAAAAAAAAAACGAAAATTGAAAAGAAAAATTTAGAAAAAGTTCAGACTTTTCCCGACGATGGATCTTTTGGACGATTTTCTTGAGGGATAAAGTCTGACTAAGAATACCAAAAAGATTTTTTTTAGAATAGTTAGGTAGTATTCCTTGGTTTTTCTTTGGGCACCGGTTCTTTTCCAAGGATGTAGCTCGAACCGGGTACTTTATTTTTTAGGAGTAGTTTAGGAAGAAACTGAGTCGCTCTGAGATACTCATTGACATGGTTGATGCTGGCACATTAGGTTGTGACATAGATTCTGTTTTCCCGTATATTTGGTTTGAGTTGTGAAGCCTAAGTAAAGTAAATAGTCTATTTTGTGACGCCTTTTCTCAGTTGCTTGACTCGTATACCACATAGTGCAATGTTGCTTAAATTTCTCATTTCATTGTGCTTGCTTGACTTGAGAGTTGAACATACTGTCTTGATTGAGTCATGTGCAACGTATGTGTGAGGATTTTTGATTTTCTATGCTATCCTGTGTAGTCTAGAACTTGCCCCGTGTGTTAATTGAAGCGAAATTGTAAGTTGTGCTAATCTAGGAGATGACGTAGGTATTTTCTTGCTTGATCATGGATGTGCTTGTCACATAAAAATAAAATTTTCCGTTGCTAGCCTCTTTGAGCCTATCGACCTTTCTTTTGGCACCCACATTACAAGCTATACCCCTATTTTGTTCTTAATTTGATATTGATTGAACCTTTACCTCCTAAGGCACTTAGGCGCTAAAAGAAGTAAGGTGAGATATTGGGGAGTAGTTTTCGAGTGGAACCATGGAAGGGCCCGTTGGTGCACTAATGTTGAAATTAAAGGTCGCTAGCCGATGAACTTTATTGTATGGAGTGTGTGAAAAAAAGAAAAAAAAAGGAAAGAAAAATTTAAAGAGAAAAAAAAAATGATAGTGAAAGTATGTAGAAACATAAAACACCTCCAATTCTTATTGATTTGAGCTAGTGAAAAGTAGAGAAGTGCTTAATTGAAAAGAGGGTTGTGTTGTATATGGCAAGTGATTTGGTTGAGAAGAATATGTGCTTGAATTGTGAATGTGGTGTAGTAAAGTGCTTAGGAGGGTTAGTCACTATTTCTAAATGTATCATACCCGTCCCTTAGCCTACATTACAACCTTAAAAGTCCTAATTGATCCTAGTTGGCTAGATTAAATTAGTAGAGATATACACTACGGGCAAGCTTATGGTACGACCACGGGATGCATATGAATTCTTTGTGAGAGTGAGCGAATTTTATTCAATTGTGTGATGTCCTTAACCTATATTCAAAAGTATATTTGAATGTGTGGACCAATTTATGCTCACTCTTTTGTTTGTTGGTAAGGGCACATGATCTCATGAATGATTGGTAATGTTGTAAACTTTCTTGCTGGGTAAGTGCACGAATTGAGGGTGCTTAGTGGTTGCAAGTTGATTGTTGAGGTTGGGTGGTGACGAATAGGTTGTTGGAGCTTATTGAATTGAAATATTATACTTGGGTATGCTTAAACGGGAAGAATGTGAAATTTTGTGTGTTCATGCTTACGTGCCGGTATTGATTGTAGTCAAGAGTATAGTGTGTGGTTAAAAGTTAAGGTGGTCCTCTATGATTGAACTTTGTCCCATTGCTCGAGGACGAGCAAGAGTCTAAGAGTGGGGTGTTGATGTTTAGCTTAAAGTATATATATTTTTATGTGTATCGCCTCATATCTTACTCTTGTTTCGTGAATTTGGGATGTTAAATGCTATGAATTATATTAATTTGAAGTGTTTTTACTTGTAGGAATGATTCGGGAGTAATTGGGGGCAAACGTGCAAGATTTGAAGCTAAAACGAACAAAATTGGAAAAGGAAGCCAGTTGGGCGCCACCGGCAGCGCCTAGCGCCACCTGTGGCGCCAAAAATAGTATGCACAAATTGGGGGTGCTATGGAGGGCGCCTAGCGCCGGGCTGGGCGCCGGTGACGTGAATTTTATCCTATTTCGCCCGGGACAAGGTTATTTCGGCCCTAGACCTATCCAACACGTATAAAAGCAAGACTGAACCTATTTTTGAAGGGGGAGACGCCACTTGGGAGTAAAAGCACACACGGGAACGTGAGGAAGCAGAGAATTCTCAGATTTCTTCATCTTTTGTAGTATTTCAATTGATTCAACACTTATGCAATTGTTTGATTACTTCATGAGTGGCTAAACACCCATTGTTCTGGGGTTGTGATTTAGCCATGAATATTGTTGTTTGATATTAACTTGACCTTGATTATAATTCACCAATATATGGTTGTTTCTTCAAATCGGTGTTTAATTGCTTAATTGTCTGGCCAGCAGTTAGGTTCTATTTACTATCTATGCTATGCTTGGGAAAGCCGTGTTTAGATTAGAGAAGAATTAAAGAGAGCATGATCTTAACCCTTAGGGGGAGCGGATTTGTGGTTAGGATAGGAATATACCTAGTCACCGTGCTTAATTAACTATCGTGATCTTAATGCGTTCTTAATAGATTGATTTCATAGGAATATAGGCGTTAATCTATTGAGAATAGGCGAGTAGTACTTCGGGAGAAGGCTATGAGAGCATTTATCGATTAATTAGCAACCATGAGTGAATTATATGAAGGGGAGAGTTAATTAGAACACAATACGATTGGTGAATTGATCACAACCCTGGAATACTTGTCTTACTGAATACACAAAAATCAACTCGTTACTTGATAATTAGTTATTATTTAGAATCGTAGTATAATATAATCATATTATTGAACTTTGATTTTAGCTGGATTGAATAACAATTTTGTTGATTTAGTGAGTAGTTTACACAAGTCACTGTGGGTTCGACACTCAACTTATCATTATATTACTTGTCGACCACGTATACTTGCGTGTGCGTTTGGGAGCAACAGTTTCATGTTTGAGGTACCAGGATTGAGTATGAGGAAAAATATAGTTATGTTAGTTTTTATAGGAATTTAAAGTTTTCTCGCTTGAAATATGCTTCCCTTTTGTGGATTTTGTCCCTCTTATTGTTGTAAATAACTTTGAATATTTTAAGGGTAAAAAGCTGTTGAAGGGTCATAAGAACATATATTTGCTCCAAATTGTTGTGTGAGAGTAGTGCATTATTTTTGATTTTGATCCTTTTCTTCTTGTATTTGCTTATCTCGGCACTGCTAAATGTTCCACTATGCGTCAGTGGCTTGGTAGGTAAATTTGCATCACTTATTCATACTATATAGATTTGTTTAATTTGTAAGACACATTGATCAAACATACGTGAACATCTTGATAAAAACATTAACAAGACAGCTACATGTTCTGATTTTAGCTAGTAGCTTCTTCCTTACTCGTATAATCATCTTGATAAAAATATTGGCTGCCCCTCTCTCTGCGACCACTTAAGTTTTTACAAGCTTGCATCATATATAGATGGATACACCTTGAGATTAATAGTGAAGTGAAATAATCTTGGTGGGGTCCTTAATTGGGATGTTGAATCTCAATCTATCAAGTTGGGAGTGAATTCTATCTTTTTGTAGAGCAAGAAGTCACGTTTTGTTCAAGTTCATCATTACAAGATGCCTTATGGTTTTTAATTACTTGCAAATACTGACTGCAATGTCTGCTTCTGAGCCCTTCAATCTCTCCAGAGGTTGAACAACCATTTTTTGATTATTCTCCCTTTTTAAAAGATTTTGTGACATCTCTTATTACAATTAGCAGCTTATTATATATACATGCTCAAGCAAGAAAAACAAAGTTTATTCTTAAAGAACTAGGAAAATAAGATCACTGAGTCAATGTTTCAATAGCTATTAAGTGAAATTTTCCAGTAATTTAGAGTGCGTTTTTATTTGAGTGTTCATTAAAGGCTTCTGTTATTGTCTCATTCTCAGTTTTTTTTTCTTTATTTTAATTCAAAGATTTTGTTTGATATGCAAATGGTATTGAAACATCCAATGTCATGCTTTATTTGGGTTTGCATTATTTTTCGTGTTCCCCTTATGCATCCATTAAACAAGGGGACCAACATTTTTTGTTTTAAGAACTTGATTTTGTTCGCTATGTGTGCAGATGTACGTGCGATATTTTTCCGCGGAACACACATATTGAACCTATTAAACTTTCTCTTTTTTGTTCCCCTTTTTTCGTATTATTTATTTCTGTTTTTTAGGTTTTATACTAGATTTCACTATTTCATTTGATGTGTCTGTAGATCTTTTCTAAGTTTTACCTTATTTATCTTGAAAAATACTGTATAACTCTACTTCCTTTCATATTGACATATTTACCTTGGAAAATTCATCAAGATTCCTCTCTCGTTGTGGGCTAGTAAAGATGATGATAACGTTATTCATAAGTCTCTCGAGATTATGCAAAAACTGGTTGAAGAGGATCCAGATGAGAAGAAAGGTCTACTCTTACACCTAAATCATAAATTAGGCAATTTGTTGAAGTAATTATCTCATCATTCTTGGATTATGGTATTGCAGGTGGACTATGTAATGAATTCAGCAAGGTGATAGAGCATTGAATGATTAAGGATTATGCTAACAAGAAAGGTCAATATGCTAAATTATGGAATGAAGGAGGCGAGGTCATAAAGCTTGCAATGACAAAGTCTGAGCCTAAGAGGAACCAATTTGCCAAACTTCTTCGATTTAAGAGGTATATTGTACTTGATTAAATAGATTAAAATAGAATATAATGACTTATTTTCTTACTTAAATGTGCATATTTGCCGCACAAAATCAAATGGTAAGCTGATTTCACTTGACCAATATATGTCAACGATGATATTAGGCCAAGAGGACATATTTTACATAAGTGACAAAGAGCAGTTGGAGAAGTGTTACTTTCTTGAGATGCTTAAAAACAAAGACTACGAGGTATAACTTCTTGTTTGGGTACATTTTACACTAGGTCTTGAACAAAATGACTAAAGTTCATTCTTTTTTCTCATTTTCTAGGTCATAGTCTTCAAAGATGAAATTGATGAACATGTGATTCAACATTTGGGAGAATATAAGGGCAAGAAATTCCATGATGTGTCTGAAGATGAGTCGAGCATGAAAACTCATTCAACAAGCTTGCTCAATGGTGGAAAAATATTCTTGCCGAGGACACCATTGATGTAAAAGTCACCCATGTTGTCGTTGACACTCCTTGTGTCGTTGTCACATCAACAATAGTTTGACTGCATACTTGGAGAGATTATTGCAGTCACGAACTATATTAGATGTAGGGAAGCAGACCTACATGCTTAACAAAAGGGTGCTTAAGATCAACCCTAAGCACCCAATCATTAAGGAGCTTCGGTTGAGAGTAGCAAAGGATCCAAAGGTATATTTCATTATGTCTCTCAAATCTTAAAATATTGAGTTGTTCTCAATATTTGATTTATAGGATGACAGTGCAAAGGAGATAGCAAAGATCATGTACGGCATAGCTTTACTAGAGAATGGCTTGGAGCTTAATGACTTAGATATTGCTGCTTCCCATCCATACAACTTAGTTCAAAGATTTCTGAAAAGTTGCCCTACAATAATAAAGGAAGAAGTAGAACCGAAGGCTGAAATCGAAGGGGGAAGAGTTAGAGATATTTTTGAAAAATGTTTCCTCTGCCTTGGAAGAATTCACATTCAAGCTCAACTTCAAACCAAAGGTCAAAGAGTTAAAGTAGGGGTAAGTAATACCCAAAGTTGGATTAGTAATTGGCTCAGTCTGAACTAAAATGGTATTTGTTTAACTGTATATGCTTGCTATCTTGAGATATTTTGCTTTGCTTTTATTTTCTTCTGGTTCTCCTTATTTTGTAACATTTTAATCTCTTAATTTCTTCTAAATCAGAGTTTCATAAATTTGAATCTATGAGATAAATTGCTTTATGCTTTTGCTCCTGTGTAAAGTTGCTTTCTTAGAGGATTCTTTATGATCCACTTGGTTTTGTTTGAAATGGAATTAATAGCTTTTGTCTCTTTAGAAGTTGGAGTATGCGATAGGAGATCAAGAAGTATTAGTTGGTGCTTTTCTCTTAACTGGCTTCTGGTATTGTTTGATGAACTGAATATTATAGAGGCTTTGTTCATCTATTATTTTAGTTGCAATGCCATATGAGCTTTTATTTCAACATTTTGACAGGCTATTGATCATTGATGAATATTTGGCATCAACACAGGCCGAGATCTTTCAAAAGCAGTTCTCTATGTAAGTCTAAACTTCTGATCTTCTCCCACGGTTGATTGCTTGCTCTTCCTGCATCTAGTCCATCCTATTAAAATTTTCCTGTGGTCAAATGTTGATTCCATAATGGAATTTCCATTGTTTAAATGATCTTTCAATTCCAAGGAAAGGTCTATGATAGGGTAAAATTTTGTTGGGAAACAAAATGGTACTACATCTGGAAACTAAAATCTTGACCTCATTCAAGGATGGAAAACTTGAAAAACTCCTCTTTTCAGCCAACCGGTCAATTAAATCGTGGTAGTAATTTGGCTTTTCGCCATGACAACAAACATTAACTTGTCAGGTGGAAGGTAGACTTTTTGTGAGAACTGAAGCTGAAGGAAAAGTCAGATGCATGTATTTAACTACCAATCAACCCTGTGCCTTTTGATGAAACAAAAAGTTATGGTCAAATGGATATGTCTATTAAATCACACATGTCTTCTCTTCATTATTTTCAACTCGATTTGCAGTCTGGATGACCGTAGCAAAAGCCAATCTATAACCAAAGCCCTTTTGGTTTCAGGTAGTGCAACATATCAGAAGATCAAAGGAGGTTGGATGGATACATCAACAGGTTGAAGTCTGCAACTGCTAGATTGGAAGTTGCTGAGTTTTAGTATCTTAATTGCAAACAATGGAATGGCTGCATTCCCTATTTATCTTTGTGTTGCTCTACCAACTGTCATGTCTTGATCTTTTAAGCCAACTAGTAAACTGAACACCACAATGGCTTCTGGCACAAAATACTCTTAAGTTTTGGATTTATTTCAAAAGTTTAGGTTAATGTTAGTAGTTTCATATGGTACTTGCTAAGATGGATTTGCTTGAAGGAAAGACTGATTTATTTCGTGTTTCGTAAGATGAAGATGCTGGTTTGCAGGATCTAAATTTTTGAGGTAGACTTTGCTACACCAAATTTTGGACTTGAAAGTCTGAATCAGATTGAGCTAAGGTTGCCTACATCTTGGCTTGGTTCACTCTTACAGCCCCTAACCTGCTTACTTGTCTAAGTACTTGTGAATAAAAGAAACCATATGGAGTTACATTAGTCAGTACTGAAATTGTATGCCCAAACTTCATCAAAAGACCATCTTTTCCCTGTCTTAAGTTTGGAATCCACAGCTTCATTAACCATAGGATTCTTTGTTGGTTACTGGTAAACTATGGTCTTGTACGGATTTTCCCTTCTCTTCATGGAATAGAGAATGTTTGATATTTCAAGTTAAAATTTTAGAACGACATTGTTTACGAGGATGGTTCGATTTTGTTTGTGTGAGGAGTTTTTGGTTTCATGTTGACTTGTGTTTGCAGCTTGTTATTATCAAAGATTGTTTGATATTATGACTGTTGGTGAAAAAGAACACCTTAGGATCACATAAGACTATATTGCAAGTTAAAGCACTCCATGATCTTTGTTGCTCTAGAAAAAAAGGCAGCCTGGTGCACTAAGTTCCCACTATGCGCGGGGTCCGAGGAAGGGCCAGATCATAAAGGTCTATTGTACTCAGCCTTACCCTGAATTTCTGCAAGAGGCTGTTTCTACAGCTCGAACCCGTAACCTCCTGGTCACATAGCATCAACTTTACCAGTTGCTTTAGAAAGCTATTTAAAATTAAAAGCACTTGAAGTAGCACAATGGCAGTAGGATATATGATGCAAATAGAAAAGGATATATATTAAGTTCGAGCAAGCATAACACAGCTTGTGGAAATGGAACTTGTAAACTAGGCAGAATCTTTTTCTTCAGAGGATGGCAACAAACATCTGTAGAAGAATTCTACTATGCATCTACCTATCTGGTTGAATTGGTCACAAGTTTTATCTAACGGGTTAAACTTGTTTGTAACTCCATTATACCTATCTTATTAAATAGTTCACAACTTTAGTCTGCAAGGCTAATCTTGCCGAATTATGACCAAATGCATAAACTTTTAGTTTTTGCAAACAAATCTATTCAATTGTTCACAAGCTTAATCGACGGGTTAAACTTAGATTTACACATTCCTTTCAAATTTCAAATACCACCAGCTTCAGAAGAAGAAGAAGAGAGCGGTGATGGAAGCAGCGATGTTTAAAGAGTGTGGTCCATCACTTGTGAATCAATTTTATTTTGAGATAGAGAATTTGGAGTTACATAACTAATATAAGGAGTATTTAACTGAAATAAAGTTTTCACGGGCAAAACTCCTCTGTTTTCAAGTGAAATTTATGTCCAAATACAATTGACTCGTTCAAATATCTTTTTTTTGTAACTACAGTTTCAAATACATTCTTTTTCTTTTCAATTTCAACCAAAAATTGTATGCCTACTTAAAACTGGAATAATTTCAGTAACATTTGATGACCCGTATACATATCTTATAAGCTTTGTGATTAGCTGCATCAGCTAATATGTGGTTGATGGATAATCTTCTAAAGCTGCAACTCAAGACTTCTTGTACATATTCCACCTCATTTACGGGAGTATTTCACTTTTTTTCCCAAAATGAAGACCATAAATCAGCTTCAGTAGCCATAGGAGTCTTTGCTGGCAAACAATTGTTGTGACCCTTATCTGTACGGATTTCCCCATCTGCTCCTCGTGAATTGAGCAGTTGTGTTGATCAATTTATAATGTAGTAATGTGTAACTGCACTTCAATGGATAAGTAATTGGCACATTCCGTTCTCAATTCCTAAGTTTTTTTTTTTCTTTTTCTCTTCGCTTTCTTTAATAAGAATTGTGATAATGCATCCCAATGAGCTAAAATGGTATCTGTTTAACTGTATATGCTTGCTATCTAGGGGGATTTTACTTTACTTTTATTTTCTTCTGGTTCTCCCTTTTTTTTAATAACTTGTTAATATTTTAATGTCTTCTAAATTTGAGTTTCATAAACTTGAAACTATGAGATAAATGATCCTGTAAAGTTGCCTTCTTAGAAGATTTTTGTGATCCAATTGGTTTTGTCCTTTTGTTCGAAATTGAATTAATAGCTTTCGTCGCTTCAGAAGTTGGAGTATGCCTGATGGGGTTACAGTACCTTAGTTTTATGTTTTGATGATCTAACAAACTTACTGTCAAAGAACCAGATAACGAACCTGACACACTTGATTCGTAACTCAAATCAACAGACTTTAGCTTATGAGAGTTGCTATGACTTCAGAGGATAGAGAATCAACACAGGGACCTGATACCCTTGTGTTTCCCTGATAGCAGTACGAAGTCAACTGTCTACAGCTGGAAAGTGATTGCCTGCATTGTGCACAGAAACAGTGCAGCACAGTTCTGCAGTCACTTCTCATTTGACCTACCAAGTGATTACATCATTCAAGTGATGTCGTCCATGTTGTATTAACATTAAACATTACAACAAAACATCACTTGAACACTTGAGAAATCATTCAAGCACTCCAACCGTTTTGCCTGCCAAGCATTCAATTCTCAAGTGCATCAAGAACAAAGAACAACACTACTACAGACCAGTTCCTACAACAAGTATCTTGTATGTCCTTAGTTGAGTTGTAACTTTGTAGTTGTTCTTAATTGTAATTCCTACTTTGCTTATCTAGAAGCGTGATCCAGGAACCCCTTGTAAACCATACACCTTTAGTGTTTGTGTTGTGACTAGAGTTAGTCATGTGTTGAAGTCTTTGTAATAAGTGTATTGCAAAGTGGCTTGTAATAGGTGTATTACAAGTTAGCGAGGGATTAAGAGTTTAACTCCTAGATTGCATAGGTTGTAATCTAAAGTTGCTCATAGTGAAGTTGAAATCCTATCAGTGTAGGTCGTGGTTTTTTATCCCCTTGAGCAGGGATTTTTCCACGTAAAAACTCCCTGTTCTCTTTACTTACTGTTATATTAGCATTCTCAATGGAAACTCATGTAAAACCTGGTCTCTATATAGTTTGGTGGACTCATATATTCTATCAATTGGTATTAGAGCGTGTTCTTTCTATCAGGTTAACACCCAGAAAGGATCCTCATGGATTCTCCACCAAATTTTGAAGAAGGTCAGTCTATATATAGACCACCAGGTTCAATGGGCAATACTATGGGTGGTGGAAGACAAGAATGCATGACTTCATCATGGCAGAAGATTCTGAGTTGTGGGATGTTATTTGTGATGGTCCTTATGTCCCAAGGAAGAAGGTTGGAGACCCTCTTGTGACGATGCCTAAAACCAGGAAAGAATACAATGATGCAGATAGGAAATCTGTTGAGAAAAATTTTCGTGCTAAGAAAATTTTGGTGTGTGGCATAGGACCTGATGAATACAACAGGATCTCAACCTGTCAATCTGCCAAGGAGATGTGGGAAGCTTTGCAAACAGCTCACGAGGGAACCACTCAAGTAAAGCAATCTAAGATTGACATGCTCACCACCGAGTATGAACGCTTCAGAATGAAGGACGATGAATCCATTCAAGATATGCACACAAGATTCACTTCCATCATAAATGAGTTACACTCGCTTGGTGAAATTATTCCTAGGAACAAGCTCGTGAGGAAAATTCTCAGTGTCCTGCCCAGTTCATGGGAGAGTAAGGTGAATGCTATTACTGAAGCAAAGGATTTGCAAGAGCTAACCATAGATGAGTTAGTCGGAAATCTGAAAACCTACGAAATGAAGAAAAAGAAGGACAGTGAAAGAAGAGAACCAAAGAAGAAAAGGAACCTGGTACTCAAAGCTGAAAGCAATGACTCAAGTGAGGAGGACAATGACATGGCTTACTTATCCAAAAGGTTTCATAAGATGGTCAGAAGAAACGGAGGGATACTTAAAAGAGGCAGTTCCAGCACACCAAAGAATTATGACCTTTGTCATAAATGTGGAAAGCCAGGGCATTTTATCAAGGATTGCCCTCTCCTGAAGCAAGAACATTTCAAGTACAACCCTGACAAAGCAGCAAAGAGGAACCCGGTGCCTGACAAACGCTTTAAAAGAAAGAACGTCGCTGACAATGTTGTAAAGCAAGCCCTTGCAGCATGGGGAGATTCCTCCAGTGAGTCTGAAGAAGAAACTGATACAGGTGATAGCTCTATGATGGCAGTTGAAAGTGAAGAAAATGAATATGATTCAATATTTGCTTTGATGGCTCAATCAGACAATGATGAAGATGATGACAATGATGAGGTAAACTTCAGGGACGTTCAAAGAAATATGAAATCCTACTCTCCTAAAAAACTCATGTCATTAGCAAATGTATTAATTGATGCCTATCATAGTCTTGTAGATGATAAGGATGCCTTGACCATAGAGTTAGGAGATGCGGAACAAACTAGAGATGACTTGGTAGTGTGTCTGGTTGATCTGAAGGAAACAATAAGTGAGCTGGAGAATTAAAAGGTGGTTTTGACTGAAAAATTGTTAGTATAGAACATGAAAGAAATGACTTGATGGTAGTAGTTGTTGACCTAAAAGAAACCATTGAAAATCTAAGTAAAGAAAAGAATGACTTAGTGGAAAAAATCGATGCCTTAGAGCAAGAAAGAGATGACAACCTAGTTGTGATCATAGATTTGAGGGAAACAATAGAGGAACTCAAAGCAGAGTGTAGGTCTGGGAGGACTGATAAAGGAAAAGGAGTTGCTAGTGAAGCACATATCAAGCTAGAAAACGAATTAAATGCTGTAAAAATCAGTTTATATGCTGAACTTGAAAAAACTAGACAACTCCAAGCAGAATTGGATAGAGTAAAAAATGATCTTGAAAAGTCTCTTAAGTGGACCCGGTCCTCGAAAGCTATTACTGCCATATATGTTCACAATGGTGGAAACATGTAGGGAATAGGGTTTCAAAGGGAGAGAACTCCTTAAAACCCTCATAGCAAATATGTTACTGTACCTGATAATTGGCTGTGTACCCAATGTGGAAACAACAGGTGTTTCAAAGAAGATTGCCAAGCTAGAGCTCAGTCTCTTCAGAAAAACAAATTTTTTGCTGAAAGAGTAACTGCTAAAAGGGGACCAGGTGCCACTCATAAAAAACGCATGTTACCTGCATGGACTAAAAGAGCACTTATTCATCCTCTTGCTTATTACAAGGGACCCAAACTTGCTTGGGTTCCTAAATCTAACC
>NW_017671407.1:0-33803 GCF_001879085.1 Nicotiana attenuata
GGTTGTTTTTGTTCTTTCTTTTTGTGGATTGTCTTGTAGAAGCACTGCCTTATCAATGACAATTTGCATTTCTCTTGTTTTATGATAATTCTGCTCTTAATAATTATATTTGTCAAGTTGATTTTTGATTAACTAAAGCATGCTTTCACTTGCAGCTGCCCCAGTGGCCATGAGTAATGATTAATATTCTGGGATTCACATGTTAATGCAACTTTTCGATGATGCCAAAAGGGGGAAGATATTGTGTATTGTGCTTAAAAACTATTTTTCTGAACAGTGATGTTTATGACCTAATTAAATATGGCGCTTAATGATAAGTTAAATTTTTCAAGTGATGATATTTTAGCTGAGTTCCACAGGTTATCTGATCAGTAAAAGCACAGAGTTTGTCATCATCAAAAAGGGGGAATTTGTTGGCCCAAGATCAGTTGAAGTTTTGAAGAATGACAAATGAACTCAGTAAAGGACCAGGTCCATCTTAGGAGACACCGTTGTTATGGCCCATGCACATGAGATGCACGTGAAGAAAATAAGTCCTTGGGGATCAAGCAGCAATATCTTTTGAATATCTTCTAACCTGATCGAAAAGATTGCATATGGGATAAGGAGAAGATGTCTCCTTATAAGAAGAGAACACATCCGGATAAGGGTTGGAGTTTGGATTAGTCTAGGACTCAAACTCAATGGAGGATCAGAAATTGAGTTACAATCCAACTCTAATTACTAATCTAATAAATAACTGAGTTCTTCTCTTTTATAGGTATGCACATACGCTGAAGTTAAGCAAAATTGAGAGCAAAATAGCAAGGCTATTTTGCAAGCAGTTTATGTGAGTTTGAGTGTGCACGCCTGCAGCTACTTGAACAAGATAGAAGAACCAGTTCCATTGTGTTTATTCTAATTCTAGTTCAATTGTAATAGGTGATTTAAAACTTCTACCTTTCCAGCTTTCATAGAAGCAATTGTATTAGGTACTTTGAGTATTCAAGTTAGAGTTAACTTGAAAGTGTCGCAACAGTTGAGGCTGTGTGCCACACTGGGATTAGAGATAATCCTTAGGTTTACAAGAGTTTTGTAAATGTTGTTTTTGGCTCATTGAGTTTAGTGGATGTTTGGGAAAATCCTACTGAGTAGTAGATCGTGGTTTTTTCACCTTTTGAGCCAGGTGTTTTCCACGTAAAAATCCTTGTGTTCTTTTATTTTCTGTATTTTAATTCCGCAAACAGTAGTAGTTAGAACACCTAGAAGAACCAGGTTCTTCTAGATCGAAAATTGGGTACCACACAAATCACCCCCCCCCCCCCCCCTCTTGTGTGGTATTGACGTTTGGAACATAAGTAAGGTACCGGGTGCCCGCCGCGGCCCATCGTTTTGGGTCGTGAAATCTAGCATGATTTGCAGCCTAATTAATTTGTCACATGGTCGAATCATTGATATCAACACGATAGAGTCACTAAAGGTTGCCATGGAATCACTAGGTCATTATTCTCACGATGCACACCCACACGTCCATCACTTGGCATGTGCGTCACCTCAGTGCTAATCACATAACACATAGTTCGGGGTTTCGAACCCTCTAAACCAAGTTTGAAAGGGTTACTTACCTAAAATAAAGAGAAATCCTACTCCGAAATGCCTTTTCCCCTCAAATTGGCCTCCAAACGTCCCGAATCTAACCACAAACAATACAATACGATCAATATAGGCTAAAGTAATCAATTCGACAAGAAAAATACCAAATTATAGCCAAAATCCGAAATCGGCTCAAACCCGGCCCCGGGGACACGTCTTGAAATCCGAAAAATGTCACAAAAACCTCAAAGCCCATTCACTCACGAGTCTAACCATACTAAATTCGTCAAAATCCGACATCATTTGCCCCTCCAAATCCCCAAAATCCACTCTCCAATTCTCATGCCCTAATCTCCCAAATTACACCACAACACCACACAATCTAGGTGGAAAAATAATTGGGGAAAGAAGATTTATGATCAAAAGCAAGCACAAGAAGCTTACCATAGAATTCCCCTTGAAAATCCTCTTCAAAATTGCCTAAGCCTGAGCCCAAAATGTTGAAACAAGACTAAAATTGCAAACCCTCGTTTTTAAATATCATGCCCAAGTTTTTCGCACATGCGGCTCATCCACCGCATCTGCGGAATCGCTTCTGTTGAAAAAGTTCCACTTCTGCGGAAATAACTGACCGTTCATCGCACCTGCGGTCCAAACATGCACCTGCTCCCCATAATTCGCTTATGCGACCATCTCAGGTGCAGGAACTTCCTCGCACCTGCCCTTTCTGCACAGCTCCTCCAATATCACATATGTGATCTGTCGCTCGCTTCTGCAAGCTCGCACTTACGATGAGACATCCGTATGTGCGATTATAACAGCTGAGTTCAACTTCAACGGCCTTCTAATTTCCAAACTTGTTCCGTAAATCAATCAAAATCAGCCCGAGGCCTTCGGGACCCCAACCAATCGTACTAACACGTCCCATAGCATCATACGAACTTAGTCGAACCTGAAATCACTCAAAACAATATCAAAACACCAAATTACCCCCGGATTCAAGCCTACGTATTTATAAATTTCTGAATTCTTCAAACGATGCCGAAACCCACCAAACCACGTACGAATGACCTCAAATGTTTGCACACAAGTCAGAAATGACACCACGAACCTACTCCATCTTCCGAAAATCCAATCCGACCCCGATATCAAAATTTTCACTGCCGGCCAGAATCGCCAAAATTCTAACTTTCGCCAATTAAAGCCTAATTCTACCATGGACCTCCAAATCACATTCCGGACGCGCTCCTATGTCCAAAATCACCTATCTGATCTAACGAAACCATCAAAATTCAATCCGAGGTTGTTTATGCATAAGCCAACATCCGGTCAACTTTCCCAACTTAAACCTTCTCAAAAGAGACTAAGTGTCTCAACTCACTCCAAAATCACTGCAGACCCGATCCAACTAACCCGATAAGTCATAATACAGCCGTAGAACACAAAAAAAAAAGCAGAAGAATAGAGGAACAGGGCTATAAATCTCGAAACGACTACCCGAGTCGTCACAAAAGTCATGCCTTCGATTTCAATGGAGAGATAAATCATTTAATGAGGAAGATAGATATTCGCAAGGGTGGCTCTTTTCTGGTGGAAGTTACACGACGTGTTAAAAGGCGTCTTTTGGAGTATTTAATCAAAGTGTTTTAGTTTGTTCTATTTAGTTGAATAAAAATAAAAGGAAATTTTCAAAAATGGAGAAAATAGATGAACATAAATGCTGGTCTAGGAAGGTGCCAAATAACCTTTTTAGCCCCTGTTTTATATATTTATATAAATTATATATTATAGAGAGAAATTTTATTTGTTATTTTCTCAATGATTCAGTACAAATTTTATATGATTCCTCATTGATCAATTATCCAATACATTGATACCGATTACCATTTCTTTTGTATTAATTAATTTAGCAAACTATTTGACATGTACAAAGACTTTGATTACTTCCGGAAGCAGAACATGCACAACTATGTGGTATCTGACTTGCTGCCCACTTGAAGAGAGCGAGGTCGCCACAATCAACTTTATCACATGTTCCATTAGTCGTGAAACTTGCGGGGCAAAACTTCAGTTCACCTGACACAAAAACATGAGAAGATTATATCTTAATCGATGCAAATGAAAAGATGGAACAGAAAACATATATTGAAGAATATATTTATACCTAGCGAAGGGTTAAACAAAGCAAAAAATACTGCCATAGAGATGAGCGAAAGCACAATGTAACTCTTCATGACTCTTGAATTTTGTAAGATGTGAAGTATGAATTTGCTGTTATTGATATTCAGTATTTAGTACACTTATATAGGCCTCGAAGGAATATATAAGATTACTACATTAGTTCAAATAAGATTGGTTATCTGGAAAGAAATTAAGTTGCTTGCTAAATACAAGGTTTCAAGTAACTACTTCAATTTCTCATTAAGTACTTACAAAATATCAGTTTGAAGTATAAATTACAAGAACTTTAGAACTTGGAATATTATTCATACTATATTTTATTTACGTAATTTTTAACTAATTATTTACTTACAAATCATTGATGAATATCCTTTATCACATTTTAACAATATAGGTACTGACATGTTCACATTTTTTTGTTGGTTGATATTTCTTAAGAATTGAAAAATAAACCATAGAACAAAGAAGAGTAGTATGAAAAAGCCAAATTTGATGGTGCGGCTGTTAGATACGATAATATTTTTATTTACTTAATTATGTATTGAGAGTAGTGTTTTATTAACTTAATTATGTCTTCTAAAACGTCTCTCACGTGCATCAATTATTAGCACATGAAATTTCTTTTTCGCAATAAGTGGCGGTAAGACTCGATCCAAGACCTCTGTAGTCAAATAAAATTAGAGCTTGAAATGTATGACCGTTACACGTAAAGGATTTAGTTGTTAGAGAAAGTACATATTTTATAGTTAATTTATAATTTTGACAGATCTTAATTAACTTTTAGTCTTCGCTTTCTCTCTGAATATCCTTGCAATCAAAGGATAATATTATTTACTTCTTTTTATCCTATACCTTTAAGTCCCCAGTACTTTAAATTTTAACTGAAAAATTAATGATGCTACTTAGTTGGCCTTAACGTAATGATGGAGCCTTACAAGAGTGATAACATAATTGGGAATAAGTAGTAATATCGAGTGGAGTCGAGTTCAAGTGATGAAAATGATTAAAATTGGGCAATAACCATAAAGATGAGAAAAAATTTACTCCCATGTATACTTGAAGGTGTTGCTGCTCGCGTCACGTGCTAGGTGTCGAGCATGCCTAGGAAGCTAAATAAGCTTGTCTGATTTGTGTTTGCCAAGGCGAGCTCAGGCAGTGTGTCGATCCAAAATTCCATTAATGGTCGTGATTTACCTAATCTCCAAGACAAGATAAGCCAATGACAGAATGATTTAAAAATAAAAAAAATATGATATAATACGTCTCAAATTACCATAAACAACGGAAAAAGGCTCCAACAAAGCCAAGATAAAGGAACATAAGCCAAACTCCCAAAACCAGGTAATATAGATTTCATGAGCTCTAAACTAAATACATAACGAGTCTCAAAAAGAACAATACTATACGAAAGCAATACAACACTATGAAAATAATGGAAGAGGACTTCAAGGGTTGCGGAATCCATAAACCACTACCTTGAATTCTCTCGAACAGTCAAAGCTCACTCTCGAGGCCCGCTACCTCCAACACCCAGATCTGTTGTCACGACCCAAAACCAAACCGTCGTGATGGTACCTATCGTGGTACTAGGCAAGCCAACTACTCAACCATTTAAACATAACCAAAGATTTGAAAAACACTGAAGATGTTAAATTTAAGGAAAAACCCTTTAATAACAGAATAAAACTCGCAACTCAATACAAATCTCTCCCAAAATCGGGGTTTCACCGAGTACATGAGCATCTATACAGGGATATAGTCTAATACAATGTCTAGAGAATAAGAATTGAAACATAAATGAAGATAAGGAGGGACAGTCATGGTCTGCAAATGCCATGCAGCTACCTCGATAATATCCGAAGATCTTGACTCCACAACTCAGCAGCCGCCGTGACCGGAAGCACCTCAATCTGCACATGAGGTATAGGGTGTAGCGTGAGTACAACCAACTTAATAAGTAACAAATCTAACCTTTGGACTGAAAGTAGTGACAGACTCATCCGGTATAGCTCAATATAGAAGTAACAGTGCATAAATGTAGGCATGTCTTGAAGTTAAACAGTTAAACTCAATACAGTAGGATAGATCAATTATAAATGATATGAAGAATATGACTTCTATACTTCTACATGCCAATGCACAAGATGTATGAGATGCACCATGCTGAAAGTCTCGTGTGCTCACACTCTCGAAATGCTCAATCTCTTAGTACTGTATATGGCCAATTCGGCCAAGGGAAGATCAATCTTGGAATATATACATCAACTACCCATCAATCACTCAGTATTGGGTAGGGCCAATTCAGCATGTGGGGATGATCCATCCCCAGGTATAAATGCTTCCGATACGATCCATGTCCGAAAAAGATCCATCCCTCAATATGCATCAACCGCTCTCACTAGGGGTGTGTGCAGAATTTGGAGGGGCTCCTTCAGCCCAAGCGCTATCATAAATAAGTAAATCCCGCTGCGACATGTAGGCGGCTCCCATAAATGTCACTCATAATCAGGACCATGGCCTCACTCAGTCATCAATGTCTCCAGTCTCTCTCTTACGGGCTCACAATGTCGTGAAACTAGCACAAAAACGATGATCTAGTGTATCAATAAATAACAACAGAGATTGAGATATGATATGTAATGAATGAATATGTTTGAGTACGAAACATGATCTCTAGCATGACTGCTCAATTACATTGTCACATGATGAAAACAAGGCTATCAATAAGATAAATCCACTATACAATGCCATGGCACCTGCGAGCCCCGCATCAGTACAATCGCAGGTGCGGAATTCCCAATCGCACCTGCGAGCCTTCCGCTTGTGCGTCCATAACGCAGCATCTGCGACCACATAGGAGCGGAAATAACATCTCACATGCGACCTCTGCTCACTTCCTCATTTGCCGCTTCTGTGGGTCCCTCCTCGCTTCTGCGAGAATGCACCTGTGATCCCCACTCCGCAAGTGCGGTTGCACCAAAAGCTGGTGAACTACAGCATTCCCTCAAACTCAAAAATCAATCCGTTAACCATCTGAAATCAACCCGAGGCCCTCTCGACCTCAACCAACATGCAAATAAGTCCTAAAACATGACACAAACTTAGTCGAGACTTCAAATAACATTAAACAACATAAAAAACATGAATCGCACCCTAATTCAAGCCTATTGAAACAAAGAAATTCCAACTTCTACAAACGACGCCAAAATTTATCAAATCATGTCCAAATGATCTCAATTTTTGCTCGCAAGACACAAATGACACCATGGACATACTCTAACTTCTGGAACTCCAATCCGATCCCGATATCAAAAACCCTACTCTCGGTCAAACTTTCCAAATATTCAACTTTCGCCCTTTCAAGACTAATTCAACTACGGAACTCCAAATCATAATTCGGACACGCTCCTAAGTCAAAAATCACCCAACGGAGCTAACAGAACCATCAAAACTCCATTACGAAAGGATTGAATTGTTAGATGATGGTGTCACGTGTATTCCATAGCGTCCATGAAAGGCTAAAGTAATAACTAATACCATGGGCCGCAGACCAGAAGATGGCATAAGCCTACATAAAGGTTGATCACAAGGAAGTAAAGAGTTACATCAACCAAGTAAATCAGGAGTCTAATCACTGGACCTAGAAAATTATAAAAATCTCGATTGAGAACATTGCAGGATCACCCTTAATATCAGAGGTACAAGAGAGATAGTACGACAACCTTATTATATAACGGCTCTACGACAAAGCCAGTTAGAAGTGTACCAACCTTATAAGAAGTTAGTATGAAGCTCCCACCGGATTGTGTACGCGCCAGGGGTAAGTATTGCAATAGAGCTTCAAGTTGTGGATATAAATCATACCTATGTAGAAGGGAAGTTATGAAAGGGATAGAAGACGTGATGCGAGATTTTAAACCAAGTAAGGTAAATGTGAACAATGTAGGAGACACTCAAGTGCAGAAGGTTGTGAATAGTCCTTACTTCGGATAGAAGGCTAGAAGCATTGGGATACAGTATCCAGGAAAGATAGCCGAAGCATGCCTTCCAGCCTATAGGTTCTAGGTATCGGGAAGCCTGATTAAGAGAGTAAAGAAGAGTTAAAGACGATGTGATGTCTCGCTTGATGATTCAGAATAACACAAGGAAATCTATGGTGCAAGCAAGTTGAAGAAAGGTAGCGAGTAGTTTAAATAAACATGTATAGGTTGCAAGATAAATTATGGTGAAGCGATAGGTTTTAGGAAGACACGAGTAAGGACAAGAAAGGGCGAGTAAAAAGGTGACGAGAAATGGATAAGTCCTCGGAATCAAGCCAGGAAAACAAAAGAGCTGGTGGTTTCTGTAGGTTATGGAAAGCTCAGTATAGCCTGAAAGAACTTAAAGAAGTTTAAGACTAGTAGCACTAAGAAGCGATGGAATGCTGCCCTGGTAATAGAATGAGGATGTAGTTGTGATAAATAAGGGATGGCGTTTGGGCCATTGATTGAGTAATTATTTGAAAAAAAAAAGCGATATTTCATGAATTGTATAGGATTGACACACCCACGTAAGGTGAATCACATTGGGATGCTATGAAAAACGGCTATGGAAAATTACTCCAGATGTTCCTCGATGCAACATGGGCCATAGTGATTACGTAAGAAGTTTCAAGTTATCTGTGGTAAATTTTAGATCAATATCGAGGTGAATCAATAATGAATGGACAAAGGTCACAAAGTATAAGATGAGATTAGGCCATCGTTCTTAAGATGAATAGTAATGATGAAGCACTAAAGGACTTAGATATTATGCATATAGGATAAGAAACNCTGTGTACAAAACTATATACTATTCCCTAAATAATAAATGTATGCATAAACTTTTAAACTATGTATAGGCTCATAACTTAGCAATATGGTCAGGTAAACCCATCAAAAGTTAAAATGATCATATTTAAATGATTATGATAATTGACCAACTTATAATTACTTATTTGTTCCCTGTTTCTATTATTTGGTACTACTTATCCTTTATCTCAGCCCTTTTCTTTTCTCTTTCTTCTTTCTTCCTTCCTTGCTTTCCTCTTCTTCTTTTTGTCCTTCCTGAGCTGAGGGTCTATTGGAAACAGCCTCTCTACCTGCATTAGGTAGGGGTAAGGTTTGCGTACAGACTACCCTCCCCAGACCCCACCTGTTGGGATCAAACTGGGTTTTTTGTTGTTGTTGTTGTTGTTGTTGTTGTTGTTGTTATAATTACTTATTTGAACTGAAGCTTAAACTATCTTCTCCATACTAAGTTGAGCTTAAAATTATACATTATAAAGAGAAATTTTATTTGTAATTTTCTCAATCATTCGATACAAATTTCTTTTGTATTAATTAATTTAGCAAACTATTTGACATGTACAAAGACTTTGATTACTTCCGGAAGCAGAACATGCACAACTATGTGGTATCTGACATGCTGCCCACTTGAAGAGAGCGAGGTCGCCACAATCAACTTTATCACATGTTCCATTAGTCGTGAAACTTGCGGGGCAAAACTTCAGTTCACCTGACACAAAAACATGAGAAGATTATATCTTAATCGATGCAAATGAAAAGATGGAACAGAAAACATATATTGAAGAATATATTTATACCTAGCGAAGGGTTAAACAAAGCAAAAAATACTGCCATAGAGATGAGGGAAAGCACAATGTAACTCCTCATGACTCTTGAATTTTGTAAGATGTGAAGTATGAATTTGCTGTTATTGATATTCAGTATTTAGTACACTTATATAGGCCTCGAAGGAATATATAAGATTACTACATTAGTTCAAATAAGATTGGTTATCTGGAAAGAAATTAAGTTACTTGCTAAATACAAGGTTTCAAGTAACTACTTCAATTTCTCATTAAGTACTTACAAAATATCAATTTGAAGTATAAATTACAAGAACTTGAGAACTTGGAATATTATTCATACTTACAAAATATCAATTTCAAGTATAAATTACAAGAACTTTAGAACTTGGAATATTATTCATACTATATTTTATTTACGTAATTTTTAACTTATTATTTACTTACAAATTATTGATGAATATCCTTTATCACATTTTAACAATATAGGTACTGACATGTTCACATTGTTTTGTTGGTTGATATTTCATAAGAATTGAAAAATAAACCATAGAACAAAGAAGAGTAGTATGAAAAAAGCCAAATTTGATGGTGTGGCTGTTAGATACAATAATATTTTTATTTACTTAATTATGTATTGAGAGTAGTCTTTTATTTACTTAATTATGTCTTCTAAAACGTCTCTCATGAAATTTCTTTTTCGCAACAAGTGGTCGTAAGACTCGAATCCAAGACCTCTGTAGTCAAATAAAATTAGAGCTTGAAATGTGTGACTGTTACACGTAAAAGATTAAGTTGTTAGAGAAAGTACATATTTTTTAGTTAATTTATAATTTTGACATATCTTAATTACTTTTTGTCTTCGCGTTCTCTCCGAATATCCTTGCAATCAAAGGATAATATTATTTACTTTTTTTCTCCTATACCTTTAAGTTCCCCAGTACTTTAACATGTAATTGAAAAATTAATGACGCTGCTTAGTTGGCCTCAATATAATGATGGAGCCTTGCGGGAGTGGGAACTTAATTGGGACTTAGTACTAATATCGAGTGGAGTCGAGTTGAAGTGATGAAAATGATTAAAGTTGAACAAAATTGCTACTCGCATCACGTGCTAGGTTTCGAGCATTCCTGGGAAGCAAAATAAACTTGTGTGATTTGTGTTTGCCAAGGCGAGCTCAGGCAGTGTGACGACCCAAAATCCCATTAATGGTCGTAATTTTACCTAATCTGCAAGATAAGATATGCCAATCACACAATGATTTAAAAATTAAAAAAAAGGATATAATACGTATCGAATTACCATAAATAGCGGAAAAAAGCTCCAACAAAGCCAAGATAAAGGTACATAAGCCAAACTCCCAAAACCAGGTAATATAGATTTCATGAGCTCTAAACAGAATACATAATGAGTCTCAAAAAGTACAATACTATATGAAAGTAATACAACAGTATGAAAATAATGGAAGAGGACTCCAAGGGTTGCGGCATCCATACAGCACTACCTTGAATTCTCTCGAACAGTCCAAAGCTCACTCTCGAGGCCCGCTACCTCCAACACCCAGATCTGTTGTCACGACCCAAAACCAAACCGTGGTGATGGTGCCTATCGTGGTACTAGGCAAGCCAATTAATCAACCATTTAAACGTAACAAAAGCTTTGAAAAACACTGAAGATGTTAAATTTAAGGAAAAACCCTTTAATAACAGAATAAAACTCACAACTCAATACAAATCTCTCCCAAAATCGGGGTGTCACCGAGTACATGAGCATCTATACAGGGATATAGTCTAATACAATATCTAGGGAATAAGAACTGAAACATAAATGAAGATAAGGAGGGAGAGTCATTGTCTGCAAACGCCATGCAGCTACCTCGATAATATTCGAAGATCTTGACTCCACAACTCAATAGCCGCCGTGACCGGAAGCACCTTAATATGCATATGAGGTATAGGGTGTAGCGTGAGTACAACCAACTAAATAAGTAACAAATCTAACCTTTGGACTGAAAGTAATGAAAAACTCATCCGGTATAGCTCAATATAGAAATAACAGTGCAGAAATATAGGCATATCTTTAATTTCAACTGTTGAACTCAATACAGTAGGATAGATCAATTCTATATGATATGAAAAATATAACTTCTCTACTTCTACATGCCAATGCACATGCTGTATGAGATGCACCATGCTGAAAGCCTCGTGTTCTCACACTCTCGAAATTCTCAATCTCTTAGTATTGTATATGGCCAATTCAGCCCAGGGAAGATCCATTTTGGAATATATACATCAACTAATCATCAATCACTCAGTACTGGGTAGGGCCAATTCATCCTGTGGGGAAGATCCATCCCCAGGTATAAATGCTTCCAATAAGATCCATGTCCAGGAAAGATCCATCCCTCAATATAAATCAACCGCTCTCACTAGGGGTGTGTGCAGAATTTGGAGGGGCTCCTTCAGCCCAAGCGCTATCATAAATAAGTAAATCCCATTGCGACATGCAGCCTGATCCCATAGATGTCACTCATAATGAATCTCTTGGCCGCACTCAGTCATCAATCTCTACATTCTCTCTCTTACAGGCACACAATGTCATGAAACTAGCACGAAAATAATGATATAGGGTATCAATAAATAACAACAGAGATTGACATATGATATGTAATGAATGAATATGTCTGAGTACGAAACATGATCTCTAGCATGATTGACAGCTCAATTACTTTGTCACATAATGAAAACAAGGCTATCAACAAGATAAAGCCACTATAAAGTGCCATGGAATCAACCAGGTCACAATTCTCACGGTGGACGCCCGCACGCATGTCACTTGGTATGTGCATCACCTCAACACCAATCATATAACACATAATTTGGGGTTTCAAACCTTTAGAGCCAAGTTTAAAAGTGTTACATACCTCAATCTATGTAATCTCTACTCCAATGCACCTTTGCCTCGCAACTTGGCCTCCAAATATCAAGAATCTAGCCACAAACAGTATGACACAATCAATACGGGCTAAAGGAATCAAGTCCACAAGAAAATCCAAAGTTATTAATCAAAAGCCTAAAATTGGTCAAAAGCCGGCCCCCGGGCCCACGTCTCGAAATCCGACAGAAGTCACGAAATCCGAAAGTCCATTCAACCACAAGTCAAACCATACAAATTTCATCAACATCCGACACCAAATCCCCAAATCAAACTCTCCAAATCCCTAGCCTTAAACCCCAAAATTTCAGCTCAAAACCACACGATCTAGGTGGGAAAATCAATGGGGAAACCAAAATGTTAAAATGAAGCCAAAATTGTGAACCCTTGTATTTAACTTTCTACCCAGCCTTTCCGCTTCAGCAGACACTTAACCGCATTTGTGGTGTCGCAGAAATGACCAAAATTTTGCTTCTATGGTGAATCCAGTGGATCTGGGCCTCTGCTTCTGCGATCCTGGCCCCGCATCAGTACAATCGCAGGTGCGGAATTCCCAATCGCACCTGCGAGCCTTCCGCTTGTGCGTCCATAACGCAGCATCTGCGACCACATAGGAGCGGAAATAACATCTCACATGCGACCTCTGCTCACTTCCTCATTTGCCGCTTCTGTGGCTCCCTCCTCGCTTCTGCGAGAATGCACCTGTGATCCCCACTCCGCAAGTGCGGTTGCACCAAAAGCTGGTGAACTACAGCATTCCCTCAAACTCAAAAATCAATCCGTTAACCATCCGAAATCAACCCGAGGCCCTCTCGACCTCAACCAACATGCAAATAAGTCCTAAAACATGACACAAACTTAGTCGAGACTTCAAATAACATTAAACAACATAAAAAACATGAATCGCACCCTAATTCAAGCCTATTGAAACAAAGAAATTCCAACTTCTACAAACGACGCCAAAATTTATCAAATCATGTCCAAATGACCTCAATTTTTGCTCGCAAGACACAAATGACACCATGGACATACTCCAACTTCTGGAACTCCAATCCGATCCCGATATCAAAAACCCTACTCTCGGTCAAACTTTCCAAATATTCAACTTTCGCCCTTTCAAGACTAATTCAACTACGGAACTCCAAATCATAATTCGGACACGCTCCTAAGTCAAAAATCACCCAACGGAGCTAACAGAACCATCAAAACTCCATTACGAAAGGATTGAATTGTTATATGATGGTGTCACGTGTATTCCATAGCGTCCATGAAAGGCTAAAGTAATAACTAATACCATGGGCCGCAGAACAGAAGATGGCATAAGCCTACATAAAGGTTGATCAGAAGGAAGTAAAGAGTTACATCAACCAAGTAAATCAGGAGTCTAATCACTGGACCTAGAAAATTATAAAAATCTCGATCGAGAACATTGCAGGATCACCCTTAATATCAGAGGTACAAGAGAGATAGTACGACAACCTTATTATATAACGGCTCTACGACAAAGCCAGTTAGAAGTGTACCAACCTTTTAAGAAGTTAGTATGAAGCTCCCACCGGATTGTTTACGCGCCAGGGGTAAGTATTGCAATAGAGCTTCAAGTTGTGGATGTAAATCATACCTATGTAGAAGGGAAGTTATGAAAGGGATAGAAGACGTGATGCGAGATTTTAAAGCAAGTAAGGTAAAGGTGAACAATGTACGAGACACTCAAGTGCATAATGTTGTGAATAGTCCTTACTTCGGATAGAAGGCTAGAAGCGTTGAGATTCAGTATCCAGGAAAGATAGCGATGGCATGCCTTCCAGCCTATGGGTTCTAGGTATCGGGAAGCTCGATTAAGAGAGTAAAGAAGAGTTAGAGACGATGTGATGTCTCCCTTGATGATCCAGAATAACACAAGGAAATCTATGGTGCAAGCAAGTTGAAGAAGGTTGCGAGTAGAATAAATAAACATGTATAGGTTGCAAGATAAAGTATGGTGAAGCGATAGGTTTTAGGAAGACACGAGTAAGGACAAGAAAGGGCGAGTAAAAAGGTGACGAGAAATGGATAAGTCCTCGGAATTAAGCCCACGAAAACAAAAGAGCTGGTGGTTTCTGTAGGTTATGGAAAGCTCAGTATAGCCTGAAAGAACTTAAAGAAGTTTAAGACTAGTAGCACTAAGAAGCGATGGAATGCTGCCCTGGTAATAGAATGAGGATGTAGTTGTGATAAATAAGGGATGACGCTTGGGCCATTGATTGAGTAATTATTTGAAAAAAAAAGCGATATTTCATGAATTGTATAGGATTGACACACCCACGTAAGGTGAATCACATTGGGATGCTATGAAAAACGGCTATGGAAAATTTCTCCAGATGTTCCTCGATGCAACATGGGCCATAGTGATTACGTAAGAAGTTTCAAGTTATCTGTGGTAAATTTTAGATCAATATCAAGGTGAATCAATAATGAATGGACAAAGGTCACAAAATATAAGATGAGATTAGGCCATCGTTCTTAAGATGAATAGTAATGATGAAGCATTAAAGAACTTAGATATTATGCATATAGGATAAGAAACGAGAATAACCTGGAGTTTGGTGGCAGCCTCAGTAATTATAGTATGACCTACCTAGATGCAGTAAAGTCATATGGATGGATAACCGGGTCCTTAAAGTAAGGTATAGCAATATTCATAGGTTCATCAAAGAACCGAGCGAAGAACTTCAGTATACCTATAGATGCTCGAGGGACATCTTGTCAAGCTCTGTATATGTTTACAAGGTGAGGCCTAGAGATTGGGTAAAAACTTGAGGAAAAAGCTGGAGGGAAGAGTCGTATAGGCGCACATACAAGAAAGAAAGTGGTAAGGAAAAAGGTGGTACATGCTGCATGATGAAGGATTCCGACTACAAGTCGTGGTGTGAGAAGAGGCCTAGAGGAGGAATGCCCTGGCCTTTAGATTTGTTCACAAAGAAGTTGGCTAGATGGCAAGGAGAATATTTATATATACGTAAGAGCTGTGAGGTATGAGACTGATAAGTGCATCAGTCAACATTCGAGGACGAATGTTCCAATGGGGGGAATGATGTTACGTCGTAAGTCAATTGATGTAAGCTCAGAAATGAAATCATCTTTAAAAAAATTTATAAAGTAAGCTAATCACATTACCGTGGAAGTTAATAATAATAAAGATCATGAATAACAAGCATCAAGATGGTTGGAAGGCTTAGAAGGTAAACGAGTTGAAGAAGATAAGTTTTGTCGAAAGTGGACAAGTTTGGTGTTACACCCTGGGCGTTCTAAGGTCATGTATAATGAAATGAGACTTTTTAATCATGATTAAATGAGTCTAAAGTAATAATATGACTACATATGATGTTTGGACATAAAATATAAAGTTTGGGAAAAATTGGATTTAACTTACCGAAAAATCGAGTTAAGATTTGCCTTGTAACGAGCCGTTTTGAGAAATTAAATTTGTAAGCTTTATGATGTCATTTTGGGAAATATATCATACCAAAATGAAGTTCTTCTAACCTTGTTTCCAATGGTCCAAGACATTTATTCATACGACATCGGGGTAGAGAAATATGAATTTTTAAAGTAAGGGTCACCAAGTCACGTTACCGCACTTCGGAGAAACTGGCAGGTTTATAGTCTAAGTTGCGACGCGGTTTTCTCCCAATATATTAAGAGTTACATGGACATCAATATATTGAATTAAAGCACTATGTGTCTAGTTTCCAGCTCTGCAAACTGTTTGTCAATACGATATAGGAGTAGAGAGAGATACAAGTATCCGAAGTGGTACTGCTCAATCTGCCAAGGAGGCAGCTTACCCACCTGCTTGGAGAATTGAGGCGGTGGGATTATAAGTTATTTTTATCCATTATATTTCGTCAATATCCAGATATAAATTACTGCAAAACACTCTCAAACTCTCAAAAAACTTGTCCAAAGTTTCAAGAACTAAACTCAAGAGAAATCAACTCAAATCCTCATCAAAGGTGTTAAAGACTACAAGAGAATACTTCTATGGTGTTGTGGTGTGATTGAGGGCTATTGTAAGCTAATTGGGATGAGATTTCGAGTTTTAGCTGCTTTCCAAGGTATTTATTACATATTCTTGATTGTGCCTATGGTTAATCTTGTGTTTGTTGTGTTTTTTGAGTGAAAAACCATAAGATGCACTTGAAGGAAAATGGCATACTGTTGTCTTTTTGGTTGGACTGTTTTGTGGTTAAAAATATGATTTGTGGTGGCTGAAAATTGTGAGAAATAATTTGATAATGTTGGGCTGCTGTTGTTAAGCTTTCCTAGGTGTTAATTAAGTTTATTGAAGAAGAAAAGATGAAAAAAAGTGATTGACGATGAAAATTAAGGTGCTATACGTATGAGGCTATTTTGGAAGGCATTTTGTGGAGGTTTTAACCTAGAAATAATATGGTACATACAAGTATGATGCTCTGAATATTATAAACTAATTTATGGAATAAGAGTTGGATTCAATTTATATCATGTTATGAATAAAAGGAACGAGATTGCCGCTCAATATGATTGTTAAGATAATCGGAGAAACTCATATTGGATTATATTGTTGTTGTTTGTTATAGTTGTTGTTGTTGGGTTGTTGACAATCCTTAGTGGTCTTTGGGATGTATTAAAAATAGGGGAGTTGCTGCTCGATTTTCCTTAAGTCATGCGAGTAGCCAAATACGATGGTACGACATTATATGTTAATGGCAATATCATTTCACTTGTTGTAGATTCAAGAAGTTGTGTTGAGCTTGGTTGAGTAATAAGGAAGAGATCATACAGGTATGTTAAGGCTATCCCTTCTTTCTTTTTCTCATGATCTATACACACGAACGGAATGAGCACATACACAAATTCCATAAATGACTCTATTCATAGAAGTAATAGAGATGTCTATGTTCTTGAATTCCCATATGTCTTATTATTCTATCGTCTATTCATGGGTCTCAGAAAATACGTAAATTGATAAAGTTTATTTCATCATATTAATCAGAGGCAAAATGTTCTTATGACATTCCAAGAGATTTTATTGACGTACTTCTCATGTATTGCATTCATGTACATTGATCCATGACCAGATGGCGTTATATACGCGTATATATGTGGCGTTATATACGCGTATATATGTATATATATATATATATATGGGATATGGAAAAAGGTTGTGACATTATATACGCACCACCACCTGATCAGCTAGTATACGTTGATGACTTTGGCCACAGTGGCCGAGATGATATGTGGGATGCCCTCGGAGGCTTGATGATGTTATGAACATGTACCTATGCACGACATGACATTCATACGCATATGCATGACACTATAAGTGTTTCATGATTTACAGAGTTATCCAAACTTACAGGTTGAATCATTTACTTTATATTTCATCCATGTCTTTTATGTACTTATTTATGTTCCTTACATACTCAGTACGTTTTTCGTACTGACGCCCCTTCTGCCTGGGGAAGCTGCGTTTCATGCCCGCAGGTCCTGATAGACAGGTCGAGAGTCCTCCAAGTAGGCTATCAGCTCAGCGGAAGATGTTGGCGCGCTCCATTTGCTCCGGAGTTGCTTGTTTGGTCAGTATGATTTAGACGCATATTGTTTGGTATGGCGGGGCCCTGTCCCAACCTTTATGATAAGTATGTACTCTTAGAGGCTTGTAGACAAATGTCATGTATACGGATACTTGTATGGCCTTGTCGACCTATGTTTCGAGTATATAAAGAATCATGCCGGCCTTATAGGCCCGTACTTCATATGTATAAGTTTGTATTCCCTCATACTCTACTACGGTTCATTTACCTTTGATAGAATGATATGAAAGATACGTTATGTGGGTACTCGGTTGAGTAAGGTACCGGGTGCCTGTCGCGGCCCATCGGTTTGGGTCGTGACATCTAACATGATTTGCAGCCCAATAAATTTGTCACATGGTGGAAACATGGATATCAACACTAAAGTCACTAAAGGTTGCCATGGAATCACCCAGGTCACTATTCTCACGATGCGCACCCACATGTCCGTCACTTGGCATGTGCGTCACCTCAGTGCTAATTGCATAACACATAGTTCGGGGTTTTGAACCCTCAAAATCAAGTTTGAAAGGGTTACTTATCTCAAATAAAGAGAAATACTACTCCGAAATGCCTTTGCCTCTCAAACATGCACCTGCGGTCCAAACATGCACCTGCTCCCCATAATTCGCTTATGCGACCATCTCAGGTGCGGGAACTTCATCGCACCTGCCCCTTTCGCCCAGCTCCTCCAATCTCACATCTACGATCTGTTGCTCGCTTCTGCAAGCTAGCACCTACGATGAGACATCCGCAGGTGCGATTATGATAACTGAGTTCAACTTCAGCAGCCTGCTAATTTCCAAACTTGTTCCGTAAATCACTCAAAACCAGCCAAAGGCCCTCGTGACCACAACCAATCGTACTAACCCGTCCCATAACATCATACGAACTTGGTCGAACTTGAAATCACTCAAAACAACATCAAAACACCAAATTACCTCCGGATTCAAGCCTTAGAATTTATAAATTTCTGAATTCTTCAAACGATGCCGAAACCCACCAAACCACGTACGAATAACCTCAAATGTTTGCACACAAGTCAGAAATGACACCACGAACCTACTCCGTCTTCGGAAAATCAAATCCGACCCCGATATCAAAATTTTCACTACCGGCTAGAATCGCCAAAATTCTAACTTTCGCCAATTAAAGCCTAATTCTACCATGGACCTCCAAATCACATTCCGGACGCGCTCCTTAGTCCAAAATCACCTACCGGAGCTAACAGAACCATAAAAATTCAATCCGGGATTGTTTATGCATAAGTCAACATCCGGTCAACTTTTCCAACTTAAACCTTCTCACAAGAGACTTAGTGTCTCAACTCACTCCAAAATCACTCCAGACCCGAACCAACTAACCCGATAAGTCATATACAGTCGTAGAACACAAAAGAAGCAGAAAAATAGGAGAACAGGGCTATAAATCTCGAAACGACTGCCCGAGTCGTCACAAAAGTCATGCCTTCGATTTCAATGGAGAGATAAATCATTTAATGAGGAAGATAGATATTCGCAAGGGTGGCTCTTTTCTGGTGGAAGTTACACGACGTGTTAAAAGGCGTCTTTTGGAGTATTTAATCAAAGTGTTTTAGTTTGTTCTATTTAGTTGAATAAAAATAAAAGGAAATTTTCAAAAATGGAGAAAATAGATGAACATAAATGCTGGTCTAGGAAGGTGCCAAATAACCTTTTTAGCCCCTGTTTTATATATTTTGTATAAATTATATATTATAGAGAGAAATTTTATTTGTTATTTTCTCAATGATTCAGTACAAATTTTATATGATTCCTCATTGATCAATTATCCAATACATTGATACCGATTACCATTTTTTTTGTATTAATTAATTTAGCAAACTATTTGACATGTACAAAGACTTTGATTACTTCCGGAAGCAGAACATGCACAACTATGTGGTATCTGACTTGCTGCCCACTTGAAGAGAGCGAGGTCGCCACAATCAACTTTATCACATGTTCCATTAGTCGTGAAACTTGCGGGGCAAAACTTCAGTTCACCTGACACAAAAACATAAGAAGATTATATCTTAATCGATGCAAATGAACAGATGGAACAGAAAACATATATTGAAGAATATATTTATACCTAGCGAAGGGTTAAACAAAGCAAAAAATACTGCCATAGAGATGAGCGAAAGCACAATGTAACTCTTCATGACTCTTGAATTTTGTAAGATGTGAAGTATGAATTTGCTGTTATTAATATTCAGTATTTAGTACACTTATATAGGCCTCGAAGGAATATATAAGATTACTACATTAGTTCAAATAAGATTGGTTATCTGGAAAGAAATTAAGTTACTTGCTAAATACAAGTTTTCAAGTAACTACTTCAATTTCTAATTAAGTACTTACAAAATATCAGTTTGAAGTATAAATTACAAGAACTTTAGAACTTGGAATATTATTCATACTATATTTTATTTACGTAATTTTTAACTAATTATTTACTTACAAATCATTGATGAATATCCTTTATCACATTTTAACAATATAGGTACTGACATGTTCACATTTTTTTGTTGGTTGATATTTCTTAAGAATTGAAAAATAAACCATAGAACAAAGAAGAGTAGTATGAAAAAGCCAAATTTGATGGTGCGGCTGTTAGATACAATAATATTTTTATTTACTTAATTATGTATTGAGAGTAGTGTTTTATTAACTTAATTATGATCAATTATTAGCACATGAAATTTCTTTTTCGCAATAAGTGGCGGTAAGACTCGATCCAAGACCTCTGTAGTCAAATAAAATTAGAGCTTGAAATGTGTGACCGTTACACGTAAAGGATTTAGTTGTTAGAGAAAGTACATATTTTATAGTTAATTTATAATTTTGACAGATCTTAATTAACTTTTAGTCTTCGCTTTCTCTCTGAATATCCTTGCAATCAAAGGATAATATTATTTACTTCTTTTTCTCCTATACCTTTAAGTCCCCAGTACTTTAAATTTTAACTGAAAAATTAATGACGCTACTTAGTTGGCCTTAACGTAATGATGGAGCCTTACAAGAGTGATAACATAATTGGGAATAAGTAGTAATATCGAGTGGAGTCGAGTTCAAGTGATGAAAATGATTAAAATTGGGCAATAACCATAAAGATGAGAAAAAATTTACTCCCATGTATACTTGAAGGTGTTGCTGCTCGCGTCACGTGCTAGGTGTCGAGCATGCCTAGGAAGCTAAATAAGCTTGTCTGATTTGTGTTTGCCAAGGCGAGCTCAGGCAGTGTGACGATCCAAAATTCCATTAATGGTCGTGATTTACCTAATCTCCAAGACAAGATAAGCCAATGACAGAATGATTTAAAAATAAAAAAATATAATATAATACGTCTCAAATTACCATAAACAACGGGAAAAGGCTCCAACAAAGCCAAGATAAAGGAACATAAGCCAAACTCCCAAAACCAGGTAATATAGAATTCATGAGCTCTAAACAAATACATAACGAGTCTCAAAAAGAACAATACTATACGAAAGCAATACAACACTATGAAAATAATGGAAGAGGACTTCAAGGGTTGCGGAATGCATAAACCACTACCTTGAATTCTCTCGAACAGTCAAAGCTCACTCTCGAGGCCCGCTACCTCCAACACCCAGATCTGTTGTCACGACCCAAAACCAAACCGTCGTGATGGTACCTATCGTGGTACTAGGCAAGCCAACTACTCAACCATTTAAACATAACCAAAGATTTGAAAAACACTGAAGATGTTAAATTTAAGGAAAAACCCTTTAATAACAGAATAAAACTCGCAACTCAATACAAATCTCTCCCAAAATCGGGGTTTCACCGAGTACATGAGCATCTATACAGGGATATAGTCTAATACAATGTCTAGAGAATAAGAATTGAAACATAAATGAAGATAAGGAGGGACAGTCATGGTCTGCAAATGCCATACAGCTACCTCGATAATATCCGAAGATCTTGACTCCACAACTCAGCAGCCGCCGTGACAGGAAGCACCTCAATCTGCACATGAGGTATAGGGTGTAGCGTGAGTACAACCAACTTAATAAGTAACAAATCTAACCTTTGGACTGAAAGTAGTGACAGACTCATCCGGTATAGCTCAATATAGAAGTAACAGTGCATAAATGTAGGCATGTCTTGAAGTTAAACAGTTAAACTCAATACAGTAGGATAGATCAATTATAAATGATATGAAGAATATGACTTCTATACTTCTACATGCCAATGCACAAGCTGTATGAGATGCACCATGCTGAAAGTCTCGTGTGCTCACACTCTCGAAATGCTCAATCTCTTAGTACTGTATATGGCCAATTCGGCCAAGGGAAGATCAATCTTGGAATATATACATCAACTACCCATCAATCACTCAGTATTGGGTAGGGCCAATTCAGCCTGTGGGGATGATCCATCCCCAGGNTACTTCGGTAAGTAACCAATACCAATCAACCTAACCAACTCGAAACTTACAACTCCGAGTTAACGCGGGTTAAGGGGGCCCGAAGTTTACCAGTACCGTNTGGGGGAACGATCCAATCCCCCACGGACGTTAAATGACTCAACTAGATCCACTGTACCTCGGAAAGAGTCCAATCCCTCCAATATAAATCAACCGACTCTCACTAGGGGTGTGTGCAAAATTTGGGGGCTCCTTCAGCCCAAGCGCTATCATAAATAAGTAAATACCCGTTGCGACATGCAGCCTGATCCCATAGATGTCACTCATAATGAATCTCTTGGCCGCACTCAGTTATCAATCTCTACATTCTCTCTCTTACAGGCAGACAATGTCATGAAACTAGCACGAAAATAATGATATAGGGTATCAATAAATAACAACAGAGATTGACATATGATATGTAATGAATGAATATGTCTGAGTACGAAACATGATCTCTAGCATGATTGACAGCTCAATTACTTTGTCACATAATGAAAACAAGGCTATCAACAAGATAAAGCCACTATAAAGTGCCATGGAATCGACCAGGTCACAATTCTCACGGTGGACGCCCGCACGCATGTCACTTGGTATGTGCATCACCTCAACACCAATCATATAACACATAATTTGGGGTTTCAAACCTTTAGAGCCAAGTTTAAAAGTGTTACATACCTCAATCTATGTAATCTCTACTCCAATGCACCTTTGCCTCGCAACTTGGCCTCCAAATATCAAGAATCTAGCCACAAACAGTACGATACAGTCAATACGGGCTAAAGGAATCAAGTCCATAAGAAAATACGAAGTTATTAATCAAAAGCCTAAAATTGGTCCAAAGCCGGCCCCCGGGCCCACTCCTCGAAATCCGACAAAAGTCACAAAACCCGAAAGTCCATTCAACTACAAGTCAAACCATACATATTTTATCAAAATCCAATACCAAATTCCCAAATCAAACTCTCCAAATCCCTAGCCTCAAATATCCAAATTTCAGCTCAAAACCACATAATCTAGGTGGGAAAATCAATGGGGAAACAATATTATTGACCATAAATGAGAAAAAGGGACTTACCTCAAGAATCTCCTCAAAAATCCTCTCAAATATCTCAAAACCCTGAGCGCAAAATGTTAAAATGAAGCCAAAATTGCGAACCCTTATATTTAACTTTCTACCCAGCCTTTCCGCTTCAGCGGACACTTAACCGCATCTGTGGTGTCGCATAAGTGACCAAAATTCCATTTCTATGGTGAATCCACTGGAGCTGGGCCTCTGCTTCTGCAGTCTTGGCCCCGCATCAGTACAATCGCAGGTGTGTAATTCCCCATCACACCTGCGAGCCTCTCGCTTGTGCGCCCATAACACAGCATCTGCGACCACACAGGAGCGGAAATAACTTCTCACCTGCGACCTCGGCTCACTTCATCCTTGGCCGCTTCTGTGGCTCCCTCCTCGCTTATGCGAGAATGCACCTGTGATCCCCACTCCGCAAGTGCGATTGCACCAAAAGCTTATGAGCTTCAGCATTCCCTCAAACTCAAAAATCAATCCGTTGACCATCCGAAATCAACCCGAGGCCCCCTCGACCTCAACCAAACATGCAAACAAGTCCTAAAACATGAAACGAACTTAGTCGAGACTTAAAATAATATTAACCAACACCAAAAACATGAATCGCGCCCTAATTCAAGCCAATTGAAACAAAGAAATTCCAACTTCTACAAACGATGCCGAAATCTATCAAATCATGTCCAAATGACCTCAAATTTTGCTTGCAAGACACAAATGACACCACGGACGTACTCCAACTTCTAGAACTCCAATCCGATACCGATATCAAAAACACTACTCTCGGTCAAACTTTTCAGAAATTCAACTTTCGCCATTTCAATCCTAATTCAACTACGGAACTCCAAATCATAATCCGGACACGCTCCTAAGTCAAAAATCACCCAAGGGAGCTAACGCAACCATCAAAACTCCATTCCGAAAGGATTGAATTGTTAGATGATGGTGCCACGGGTATTCCATAGCGTCAATAAAAGGCTAAAGTAATAACTAATACCATGGGCCGCAGACCAAAAGATATCTTAAGCCTACCTAAAGGCTGATCAGAAGGAAGAGAAAACTAAAGAGTTACATCAACCAAGTAAATCAAGAGTGTAATTATTTGACCCAAAAAATTATAGAAATCGCGATTGAGAACATTGCAGGATCACCCTTAATATCAGAGGTACAAGAAAGATAGTACGACAACCTTATTATATAACGGCTTTACGAGAAATCCAGTTAGAAGAGTACCAGCCTCATAAGAATTTAGTATGAAGCTCCCACCGGATTGTGTATGCCCCAGGGGTAAGTATTACAATAGAGCTTCAAGTTGTGGATGTAAATCATACCTATGTAGAAGGGAAGTTATGAAAGGGATAGAAGACGTGATGCGAGATTTTAAAGCAAGTAAGGTAAAGGTGAACAATGTACGAGACACTCAAGTGCATAATGTTGTGAATAGTCCTTACTTCGGATAGAAGGCTAGAAGCGTTGAGATTCAGTATCCAGGAAAGATAGCGATGGCATGCCTTCCAGCCTATGGGTTCTAGGTATCGGGAAGCTCGATTAAGAGAGTAAAGAAGAGTTAGAGACGATGTGATGTCTCCCTTGATGATCCAGAATAACACAAGGAAATCTATGGTGCAAGCAAGTTGAAGAAGGTTGCGAGTAGTATAAATAAACATGTATAGGTTGCAAGCTAAAGTATGGTGAAGCGACAGGTTTTAGGAAGACATGAGTAAGGACAAGAAAGGGCGAGTAAGAAGGTGATGAGAAATGGATAAGTCCTCGGAATTAAGCCCACGAAAACAAAAGAGCTGGTGGTTTCTGTAAGTTATAGAAAGCTCTGTATAGCCTAAAAGAACTCAAAGAAGTCTAAGACTAGTAGCATTAAAAAGCGATGGAATGTTTCCCTGGTAACAGAATGAGGATGCACTTGTGATAAATAAGGGATGACGTTTAGGCCTTTGATTGAGTATTATTTGGAAAAAAAGGAGATCTCGTGAATTGTATAGGATTGACACACCCACGTAAGGTGCATCACATTGGGATGCTATGAAAGATGGTTATGGAAATTACTCCAGACGTTCCTCGAAGAAACATGGGCCGTTGTGATTACGTAAGAAGTTTCAAGTTATATGTGGTAAATTGTAGATCAATATTGAGGTGAATCAACAATGAATGGACAAAGGTCACAAAGTATAAGATGAGATTAGGCCATCGTTCTTAAGATGACTAGTAATGATGAAGCATTAAAGGACTTAGGTATTATGCATATAGGATAAGAAACGAGAATAACCTGGAGTTTTGTGGCAGGCCTCTGTAATTAGAGTATGACCTACCTAGATGCGGTAAAGTCATATGGATAGATAACCGGGTCCATGAAGTAAGGTATAGCAATATTCGTAGGTTCATCAAAGTACCGAGCGAAGAACTTCAGTATACCTATAGATGCCCAGAGGGACATCTTGTCATGCTTTGTATATGTTTACAAGGTGAGGCCTAGAGATTGGGTAAAAACTTGAGGAAAAAGCTGGAGGGAAGAGTCCTGCAGGCGCACATACAAGGAAAAAAGTGGTAAGGAAAAAGGTAGTACATGCTGCATGATGAAGGATTCCGACTACAAGTCGTGGTGTGAGAAGAGCCCTAGAGGAGGAATGCCCTGGCCTTTAGATTTTTTCACAAAGCAGTTGGAGGCAAGGACAATATTTATATATTCGCAAGAGCTATGAGGTATGAGACTGATAAGTGCATCAGTCAACATTCGAGGACGAATGTTCCAAAGTGGGGAATGATGTTACACCCTATGTTTTCGTACTTAAGAGTACGTCGTAAGTCAATTGATGTATGCTCAGAAATGAAATCATCTTTAAAAAAATTATAAAGTAATTTAATCATGTTACCGTGTAAGTTAATAATATTTAAGATCATTAATAACAAGTACCAAGATGGTTGGAAGGATTAGAAGCTAAACAAGTTGAAGAAGATAAGTTTTGTCGAAAGTCGACAAGTTTGGTGTTACACCCTGTGCGTTCTAAGGTGACGTATAATGAAATGAGACTTGTTAATCATGATTGAATGAGTGTAAAGTAATAATATGACTATATATGATGTGTGGACATAAAATATAAAGTTTGGGAAAAATTGGATTTAACTTACGGAAAATCGAGTTAAGATTTGTCTTGTAACGAGCCGTTTTGAGAAATCAAATTCGTAAGCTTTATGATGTCATTTTGGGACATATATCATACCAAAATGAAGTTCTTGGAACCTAGTTTCCAATGGTCCAAACCATTTATTCATACGACCTCGGGGTAGAGAAATATGGATTAAAGTAAGGGTCACCAAGTCACATTATCGCACTTCGGAGAAACTGGCAGGTTTATAGGCCAAGTTGCGACGCGGTTTTTCCAAATATATTGAGAGTTACATGGACATCTTTATATGGAATTAAATCTCTATGTGTCTAGTTTCCAATTCTTCAAACCGTTTGTCAATTAGATATCGGAGTAGAGAGATACAAGTGTCTGAAGTGGTACTGCTCAATCTGCCAAGCAGGCAGCTTACCCACCTGCTTGGAGAATTGAGGCGGTGGGCTTATAAGTTGTTTTTATCCATTATATTTCGTCAATATCCAGAGATCAATTACTGCAAAACACTCTCAAACTCTTAAAGAACTTCCAAGGTTCCAAGAACTAAACTCAAGAGAAATCAACTCAAATCCTCATCAAAGGTGTTAAAGACTACAAGAGAATACTTCTATGGTGTTGTGGTTTGATTAAGGGCTATTGCAAGCTAAGTTGGGATGGGGTTTCGAGTTTTAGCTACTTTCCAAGGTAGTTATAAAATATTCTTGATTGTGCTTATGGTTAATCTTGTGTTTGTTGTGTTTTTTGAGTGAAAAATCATAAGATGCACTTGAAGGAACATGGGATACGGTTGTCTTTTTGGTTGGACTATTTTGTGGTTAAAAATATGGTTTGTGGTGGCTGAAAATTGTGAGAAATAATTGATTATGTTGGGCTGTTGTTGCTAAGCTTTCCTAGGTGTTAATTAAGTTTATTGAAGAAGAAAAGATGAAAAACAAGTGATTGACGATCAAAATTAAGGTGCTAGACATATGGGGCTGCTTTGGAAGGCATTTTCTGGAGGTTTTAAACTAGAAATAATAAGGTACATATAAGTATGATGCTCTGAAGGTTATAAACTAATTTATGGAATAAGAGTTGGATTCAATTTATATCATGTTATGAGTAAAAGAAACGAGATTGCCGCTCAATATGATTGTTAAGATAATCAGAGAAACTCATATCGGATTATAACGTTGTTGTTGTTGGTGTTGGTTATAGTTGTTTTTGTTGGCTTGTTGATGATACTTAGTGGTCTTTGGGATGTATTAAAAATAGTGGAGTTGTTGCCCGATTTTCCTTAAGTCATGCGACTAGCCAAATATGATGGCACGACATTATATCACTACAAAAAAAATAGCATTTAGCGACGTAATTCAGCAACAAGAGATACTCCGTAGCTAAATAACGACGGATTAGCGACGTATTTTGTCGCTTGTCGCCAAATAAGCTACAAAAAGAATTTGCATAAAATATAGCGACGGAATAGCGACAAAAACCAATATTCGTTGCTAAAATTGGCGCTAAATATTAGCGCCTTTATTTTACCTACAAAATTAGCGACAAAGTGCGGCGACAAAAAGTAGTAAAATCTAGCAACAGATTTAGCGTCAAAAAATCCGTCGCTGCGTTCGTTTTATTTATCAAGACATTAAAGTTAAAAAATCCGTCGCTATTTCCGTCGCTAATATCTAGTTTCATTAAAGTAAAATTTTATTAGTTATTATTAGCGACAGATATTAATCCATCGCTATTTCCGTCGCTACAATTCCGTGTAAAAGACAAAATTAACTTGGTCAAAAGACCGGCATTAGAACAATTAGGGCAACATCCTTCACTCCTCTCTATCAGACTCCTTCACTCCTCTTCAATAATGTGAATTTTCTTTCTTCAAATACAAAATATTGAGCGTGAATCTAGGGTTATTGTTTGAAAATTAGAAGAAAACTTTCGAAATTGCAAGATTTTTGCTGCATAACTCTGAAATTCAAAGTCGTATGTTGCTGCTCCGCAAGATTCTCAGGCGAAAGGGTAAATAAGCTTCTCAGACTTGTCGATTTTGTCTTCTGCTTTTATTTACTCTTTTCTTTGCATCTGAGGTTCAAGGCTGCCAAATGACTTGTTTTTTTGACTTGAGTATCACCTTCTCAAGCATTATGGTCTTGGATCCCCCTTTTTGTTTGCTTCCGCATGTTTACTGGCTTCTTTTTGTTTGTCCCTTCAAATTTTCTGAGTAGCTCTCGGCTATTGGGTGTTCCAAAATATTTTCCTNAATGAGACTTGTATACATGATTGAATGAGTGTAAAGTAATAATATGACTATATATGATGTGTGGACATAAAATATAAAGTTTGGGAAAAATTGGATTTAACTTACGGAAAATCGAGTTAAGATTTGTCTTGTAACGAGCCGTTTTGAGAAATCAAATTCGTAAGCTTTATGATGTCATTTTGGGACATATATCATACCAAAATGAAGTTCTTGGAACCTAGTTTCCAATGGTCCAAACCATTTATTCATACGACCTCGGGGTAGAGAAATATGGATTAAAGTAAGGGTCACCAAGTCACATTATCGCACTTCGGAGAAACTGGCAGGTTTATAGGCCAAGTTGTGACACTGTTTTTCCAAATATATTGAGAGTTACATGGACATCTTTATATGGAATTAAATCTCTATGTGTCTAGTTTCCAATTCTTCAAACCGTTTGTCAATTAGATATCGGAGTAGAGAGATACAAGTGTCTGAAGTGGTACTGCTCAATCTGCCAAGCAGGCAGCTTACCCACCTGCTTGGAGAATTGAGGCGGTGGGCTTATAAGTTGTTTTTATCCATTATATTTCGTCAATATCCAGAGATCAATTACTGCAAAACACTCTCAAACTCTCAAAGAACTTCCAAGGTTCCAAGAACTAAACTCAAGATAGTAAAAGTATAGAGCATATGATTGAGTCTAAGTACAGAATACACCAGTTTGAGGAAAGGATTCAGCAGGAATGAAGCACCACAGTGAATAAGGGAGTGGAATCAATCAACTTAAACAAACGAGTAAAATTTTAGGGGTTTATAAGAAAACCTTGCAATCAAACCGTAATTTAAGGAAATCGGGATCAATCAAGAGGGAGTCATGATTTTTCACTTCGACATATAAATAGAGAAGAATGAACAGGCGTATCAGACATGCAAGGTCAGCCATATCGATAGAGGAATAAACTAGATGAACAGAATCATACAGAAGTGACATGCGTAGGCTAAGGAATCAGTAGCAAAAAGGAACCCATTCGAAGCATGGTGGTCAATAGAGACTTTAACAAAGTCAAGTAGTTACAGCTAACACATAGAACCAGAGTGAAGAAACCAATCTAACACACAGAAACAGGTAAAGAAGGTCTTTAAAACTCACAGTAACAAGTGAAGAAAATCTTTAAGAAATTAGGGTTTTAACAGAGTTAAGTTAAAAAAGCGGTAAAAAAATAGAATCGGTCAAGATAAACAAAGAAAAAGGTCTCACCATAAAGAAATCAGTCGAAACGGGTATACATACAAATCCCATAAGCAACGATAGTTCCAGAACCCCGGATAAAAACCAAAATAATTAGATCTTACTCGAACAGCCATGGATGGCCGGAAAATGGCATGAGAAACCATGGGAGGCGAGTGAACCGCCTTTGGTTCACTTAAAGGCCTCAAAACGATGACACGCGTTCAAGAGGGAGCCATAAGGCCGGTAGGTGGCGAGGCCACCATGGATTCAGGCAGGGAGATGATCGGAGAAGGTGGGTGAGGTTCATCGGAGAGGAGGGGAGAGGAGAAGATTCTAGAGAGAACCAGAGATAGAGAGAGAGATGAGAGACCGGTTGAGAGAGAATGAGAGGGGGAAATGAGAGATGGGGGGGGGGTAGTTTTTAGGTTTTAATTTAGGAAGAGGGAATGGGGATCGTTGATCTAAATGATCAACAGTCAAGATTGAACGGGGTAGGTGGGTCGGGTGTGGCTTGGGTTTGGGCTTGGGTCCGGTGGGTTTTTAATTGGGTTGGGGGTCTGTTGGTTTAGGCTAGAATTGAAAGCCAATTTTGGCTATAAGTTAAATAGCCATTTTTTCCCTTTTTAATTTATAAAAATAGTAAATAGTTTCTGGAAAAAATAATAATTTAAAGTGCTAAAACGATTTAGAATACATAATTAACAATTTAAAAATACAGGATCCAATTTTATGCGTATAAAACATAACTAAATCTTAAAAGGGCTAATATTGCAATTATGTGCAATTTAACTTTAAAAATACTAAATGTAATTATAAAAATATAGAAAAATTACCTTAGCCATATTTTGGCATAAATATAGAAATCCAATAGATAAATTGTCAAAACAATAATTTTGGAAATATTATTGGGGATTTTATGGATAAAAAGGGAGAAAATAAATCAATTTAGAATCCTTAAAATTATGAAAAAAAAGATAATAAATACCTTGGACATGCTTATATATGCATATATATGCTATTTTGAAGGTATTTTGCATATTTAAAATATATAGGAAAAAATTAGGTATCAACACCGGTGACGTCCTCCGTGGCGGTAGAATCCACGCCATCAAAAAAGCCGCGGAGGGGGTCGTCCGCTCCATGGGCCCCCTCGTTGGGGCATTCATTCACCATCCGAGCCTCGTTGTACGTGGACTCATTGAACAAAGGCGACTCGGTGATCTCTATCACACCGAGTGCATCCTTTGGGGCATTGCCCACGTCCCGGGAAGCCTCGACCATGGCCTCCTCGTCGGCCTCACTAACTTCAAGCAAATCAGCCTCGCCTCTCTCTTGTTCGGAGGCCTCTTCCCCCTCGAGCTGCAACGACTCACAGGCCACCAGATCAAATTCTTCTTCTTATTCTTCGGACTCGTCCCTCAGCCGGTAGAGTGAGTCTGATGATGGCGCTCGGGCACTAGTGCTTTCTTTGGATTTGCGCACCAACCTTCTCCTTGGTTTCTTCTTTTCTGAGTTTGGAGAATTCAGAGCCCTTTTTCTTTTCTTCTCATCACCCTGTCTTGGAGCAGGGGACTCGGCGGGGAAGTTCTCGCCACCGAATGGAGGCCTCAGTGTGACGTACTTCGATAAACCTACAAAAGAAAATGAAACAAGTGAGAACTTAACAACACGAAAGGAACCCAAATATTACTCACTCGGGAAAGGAATCTCACCATGAGAAAGGGCCTCCCACCGACCCTTCAAAAGTTCGCGCCATGAGCTCTCAGAATAGGGCCTTTGCAACACGATGCCCTCGACCCACTCCTTGAGTCGAGGAACTGCATTCAGGACCCAAGCGACGGCTGCACCACCGCAAAGCACCGATAAGAAGGAAGGAAAAACGAGTAAAATAAAACTTTGGAAAATGAAATTTTACTTATGTGATAAATTCCATTTCTCGGGGAATGGCATGTGCTTAGCTGGGATCAAGTCTGAGGTCCTCACTCGGACAAAACGGTCTAGCCAGCCTCGATCCCGATCCTCATCAATACTCGAGAACGGGGCTTTACTAGCCCGACGCGCGAGCTTGATCAGTCCCCCCCCCCTGAAAGAGTCGGGGACTGTATAGACGCATGAGGTGGTCATTGGTGAATAAGCATCCATCGATCTTGCTCACGAAAAATCGAAGAAGGGTCGCGATCCTCTAGAATGAAGGGTGAATTTGACCGAGGCATACCTCGTATCTTTTGCAGAAGCCGATAATGACCGGATCCAATGTGCCTAGTGTAAAGGGATAAGTGTAAACCCTTAAGTATCCCTCGACGTGGGTGGTGATGTCTTCATTGGGTCCGGGAACCACCACATGCTTATCAACCCAATTGCAATCTCTTTTTACCATAGGAAGGACCTCTTCAGTGATCGAGCATATATATCTCGAGACCTCCTCACACCAGCCTTGTACGGCGGAAGGTTTTTCAACCTTGAAATCGGCGGTTACCGAACATCATCCAGGGACGAACATTTTCAAGGGAGGTTCCTGTACTGGTTCCTCAATAGCAGTACGCGAAAGGGTTTCCTCGGAAGTCGGTCGCGAGGCAGATGGAGTTTCTTTTTGGGGAACGGTTTTCGAAGTCTTCGCCCTTTGTTTAAAAATGGAGGAAAAAGAAGAAGTTAAAGGAGTATTCTTGATGGTCTTGAAGGAATATGAACAAAAGTTTTTGTAAAATATCTCAAATAACCTGGATATAGGTGCCAGAGAATATTAAGATCTCTAAGATACAAATACAGAGGGTTTGGATGTAAAGTTTGAATGAACAAAGGACGGGGTATTTATAATTTCTCAACAATAGTTCACATCCAGGAGTGGCTGACCAGCAACTTACAAGTATTTAATGCCATTAAGACTTGACTGACGAGACGTTTCGTTTATTTTGTCGTTTTTTGTTGCGGGATATCGAAGTAAGAATCGGAAGCTCATGTTGTTTCTCGTCGTCTACTCTCCTAAAAACGAGGGGACTATCTATATACGGTCGAAATCGAGCTCGCCTATGGTATATTAGATCAGGCTCGGAACATGGCAATAAAAGACTGAAGATCGATCCCAACCCACCGGGTTAGAACCTGGGGCCAGAATGCCTGCCTTCGAGAATGTCAAGGCCGTGATCGCGGAATCGATCCTATCCCCGAGTGAGCTCGAAGCAATACTGTTAGCATGGACAACAGAAGAGCGAAATATCTGTGATCGGTCGGATATAATGGCGGGAGTCTAGGCACTTATCAATAAGGAACCAACAATCAGCAAATCAAGAGATTTTTACCTTTTATAGAATTGTACCTAAAGTAGGACTCCTCTACTATATAAAGGGGGTCTGATAATTCATTTAGGAATGGGTAACACGCATTCCAAAGCTATATATTATTTTTCTCTTTAAGCTCTTATTCAACTGTGTCTTGATACCGATCGAAGTGCATCTAGTTCGAGGGTGGCTAACCTCCCAAGACTGTAACTGTTCAATTCTTATGGTTTGAATTTACTTATCATTGTTTATTTAATTTGCAACTTAATTTATAGCTTTGTGTCAAATTAATCTACATATCCTTGATACCACTTTTTGGGATCATAATAACAAAGTCCATGCAGAAGCCAACAAAGACAACTTTGATGACAATTAATCAAGCATAAACAAACATATCAAAAGAGACTATCATTTAAAAGTAGTTTGGTCAACTGACATATATATATATATATATATATATATATATATATATATATATATATATATATATATATATATATATATATATATATAT
>NW_017671407.1:33823-53533 GCF_001879085.1 Nicotiana attenuata
ATATATATATATATAACAAAACTAATATTTAAAAAAAATTATTGAGAGTAAAATCTCCCCTAAACAAGACTCTTTTAATGACTACATTAAGGATGTTGTTGTTGTTGTTGGGAGAAGCAGAGATCCTCAATTTATAGATGTCCAAGACTTTTCCTCTAAGAAAGGATAAGGCATATGAACGAGATTTATTCCTTTTACAAGTCTTTTTCCCTTCCTTCAAAAAGGAGAGTCCTAATAGGTTACAAATTCATGGCAAAATCCTAACAATTCTCCCCTTGACTTGAATTTTCTTGACAAAGCTTGGTTCGCGTTCTTCACATAATTTTCATCATTGTTGCTTGCCATGGTTAAAAGTAGGTATGTGGTGAAAATTGGAGCTCATGCGTTAAAAGTAAGCATGAGTTAAATAAATTTATTTTTAAAGATGCAGCAGCAAATATATTGCAATTATGGTTGACAATTTATTTTCCACATGTAGTCCTCCGGACAATTTTTGTTTTTCATGATAAAAATCTTCATTATCCTCAACCTTCTTTTGAACCCATCTTTAACCTCGTTCAGCTATTGTATCTGATACTACTTGTTGGGATCGAAATAACATAATGCATGCGGAAGGCAACAAAGACAACTTTGATGACGATAAATCAAGTATAAACAAGCATATCAAACGGGACTGTCATTTAAAAGTAGTTTGGTCAATTGACCTACATATAATATAACTAATATAAAATAATAATAAATTATTGAGAGTAAAATCTCTCCTAAACAAGACTCTTTAAATAATTATATTGTGGATGTTGTTGTTCTTGTTGTGAGAAGCAGAGATCCTCAATTTATAGATGTCCAAAACTTTTCCTCCAAGAAAGGATAAAGTATATGAAGGAGATTTGTCCCTTTTAATTAGGAATCTTTTTCCCTTCCAAAAAAGAGAGTCCTAATAGGTCTGAATTCAAAGCAAAATTTTACAATTCTCCCCTTGGCCTGAATTTTCTTGACAAAACTTGGTTCGCTTTCTTCACATAATTTTCATCATTGTTGCTTGCCATGGTTAAAAGTAGGTATGAGATGAAAATTAGAGCTCATGCGATAAAAGTAAGCATGAGTTAAAATCAATTTATTTTTAAAGATGCAGTAGCAAGAATATTGTAATTAAGGTTGAAAATTTATTCTTCACATGTAGTCCTCCAGACAGTTTTTTTTTGGGATAATAATCTTCATTATCGTCAAATTGGTTGCATCTTGATTTGAACTCGTCTCCAACCTCGTTCAACCACTGGATCTGATACCACTTGTTGGGATCGAAAATAGCATGGTGCATGCGAAAACCAACAAAGACAACTTTGATGATGATAAATCAGGCATAAACAAACATATCAAAAGAGACTATAATTTAAAAGTAGTTTGGTCAATTGAACTACATATAATAGAACTAATATTAAAGAAATAAAAATTATTGAGAGTAAAATCTCCCCTAAACGAGACTCTTTTAATGACTTTGTGGATGCTGTTGTTGTTAGGAGAAGCAGAGATCCTCAATTTATAGATGTCCAAGACCTTTCCTCCAAGAAAGGATAAAGCATATGAAAGAGATTTATTACTTTTAGGAGTTTTTTTTCCCTTCCTTCAAAATAGAGAGTCCTAATGTGTTAGAAATTCATGACAAAATCCTAACAATTCTCCCCTTGGCCTGAATTTTCTTGACAAAGATTGGTTCGCGTTCTTCACATAATTTTCATTATTGCTGCTTGCCATGGTTAAAATTAGGTATGGGTTTAAAATTGGAGCTCATGCGATAAAAGTAAGCATGAGTTAAAATCAATTTATTTTTAAAGATGCAGTGGCGAGAATATTGCAATTATGGTTGAAAATTTGTTGTCCGCATGTAGTCCTCCGAACAGTTTTTTTTTGGGATAAAAATATTCGTTATCTTCAAATTGGTTGCATCTTGATTTGAACTTGTCTCCAACCTCGTTCAATCATTGGATCTGATACCACTTGTTGGGATCGAAATAACATGGTGCGGTGGAGCCAACAAAGACAACTTTTATGACGATAAATTAGGCATAAACGAAACAAACATATCAAAAGAGACTATCATTTAAAAGTAGTTTGGTCAATTGACCTACATATAATAGAACTAATATAAAAAAAATTCAAAACTATTGAAAGTAAAATCACAAATTAAACAAGACTCTTTTAGTGACTACATCGTGGACGTCGTTGTTGTTGTTGTGAGAAGTAGAGATCCTCAATTTATAGATGTTTAAGACTTTTTTCTCCAAAAAAGAATAAGACATACGAAGGAAATTTATTCTCTTTTGGGAGTCGTTTTTTTCTTTCTTCAAAAAAGAGAATCCTAATAGGTTACAAGACTCTTGTTCTTACTAATCTATGATAAACGCCATCTTTTGCAGTCCAGTATCCATAGTCATGTGCGAACTCTAAACTTTCTACAAGGGTGAACATTTGGTAGACCAATATAGCGCCATCGACATATCTGAATATTTCATTTTTCTAAGGACCCGTATCAAAAAAAATTCAAAAATATACTTGTCCATGAAATTTTGCAAGTTCTCGAAAAAATTTCGAAAATGAGTTTTAGAAACCAAAAAGTGGTTTCTTTTTCAAAATTTTCAAAAAGAACTTTTTCCCTCTCACAATATTTTTTCAATTGAAATGCATGTCCAAACATAATCTCAAAATACTAATTTTTTTCAAAAATTATAATTTTTATGTCCAAATGCCTACTTAGTTCTCACTCTTTCTCTTGCCCAAAAATTTTCTTGTTCTTTTTTTTTTTCATATATTGAATTAGGAAAAAGATATTTTGAATGCATTCACAGAGTAACTTAACCATGATTTCTATCATGAGAGAACTAAAAACATGTATGACAGATCTCAAAGTACGTGCTATAATTGTCATAAACTTGAACATCATATTCTTGGGAATGTCTTAGTAGTGTTGAAGAAAAAGTCAATCTTGTTGAGGACAAGAAAGAAGAAGAGGAGCCTACATTAGTATCGTTGAAGAATTGTGAGCCAACTGAAAGATGAGAAAGAAGCTCTACATCTAAAGTTGAATTCTCTGAGAGCCGAATATCTCATATTAAAGGAACAAGCTGGAAAAGCCAAGACCAAGAAAGCTGAAACTGGTAAAGAGTCAAGCCATCAACCCCAAAGAACTAGTATATCATCAAATAGCTCGAAGAACAACGTATAACAACAATGAAAGTGCAAAAGTTATCTTAAGGAAGACAAAGAGTGAACTGGCTAATGAAAAAGTGACCTCACATGAGACTGGAGGATTTAGAAGCTAACGTGTCAGTTGTACTTGCCGAGAAGAATGAAGTACCTGAAGAGGTTCAATACTCCAGCTAATTTGTAGACAGGTTAAGGGAGCAGCTTAGTAGTAAGGACACAGAGCCTATAACTTCAGACATGTTCCCATTTGGAGGAAAAATAAATGCTCAATGAAACACATAGAACCTCCAAGAAGGGGCTCCAGAGTGTGATGGCACATCTTGAAAAACAAATGAAAGAGCTCAATTATGTGCACTCATCATGATCAAGTTGTAGAGTTTTCTAGGCATTTCTAGCTAGGATAAGACTTTATATTATCTATACTAGCTTTAATGTACGTGCGTTGCACGTTTAGTTAGGGTCAATCAGTACATAAAATATGTGTAATTGAAGAACATGTAAATCAAGATATCAAATGCTAAGTAAAATATCTATATTAAGTTAATATTTTAAGATAAGTAACTTTGTACAGAGAGAAGTATAGGGAGTTGTCATTTATTTGAACGAACGCCAGAAAGAAAATTAATTAATGGCAACTAACTTAGAATATATTTTGTCTTCTAATGTTTTATTCTTATTGTTTTTAACGTTTGTATTTTTAACAGTTTGACTCTTACTACTATATTCTTATGTTTTTAACGTTTGTATTTTTAACAGTTTGACGCTTACTACTATATTATAATCTATTTTATTGTAAATTTCGAAAAGAATGACTTGGATTTTTCGCAAATTAGTTAAATCAAAGACTTTTTTGGTTAATTAGGATTGTTCTTAACGTTAAAGAGATTTTTTTTGTTCTTGATTCAAATATTAATAATAGCTCATCCCAAATTTTAAATATTTAATTGTAATTACAGTTTTTATCCAATAAGAAATAATAAAAAATCGTTCAGGGTATGCGCATCGCGCGTGTATCCTATCTCAATGAGTGTTTGAGTTATGAAATAAAACTATACGTTCCTACCAATAATCATTAATATTGACTTTGTACGTATAACTAACTCAATTAAGAAAAACGTCTCATAGAAATCCTCAATCATCAGTTAATCATTCAACTTAAAATTTATGCTACTTTTTTAATAAATAAAGTTAGTATGCTTCCTTTTCAATTTCAATAGTACACATAGTCATTCAAAACATAAATAGTGGATAGAACTTCACACATATAGCAAACAACTAATAATTCATGAATTTCAGATAAACACAATCAAAATGCCCTAAAAATGAGAAAAGACATTCAAAAAGAGTACTACAGTAAGTTAGTAAAATACAATTGAAGGATGGCTCATCCAAGATATATTTACTTTGGAGAATGACTCAAAATTATACTTGAAAGAGTATATTTAGTTTCGATATATCATTATTCAAGTGGAATTAGTATTTAAATAATTCTAATTTTGATTTACTCAATTTTGTCGTCATATTTGAAAATAATTAGTTTTATAACAATTCTAAAATTTAATTTTAAAGCTAAAATGATCGATACACATTTCATATTGGAGAACACGTATTTCATCTTAGTTTGAAGGGCATATCTTTTAAAAAATCTTACGAAAATTCTAGCAATTCCTGTAACATGATATTGAATCTAAAATGATTGATATACTTTTTTTTGGTAATTAAATTCCGATATTTATTATATATTTTTATTATGATTCTTCAAAAGACAATCAATAAAAATAATTATATTTTTTTAGAGATTTGAAATAAAGAGGGTCATCATATAAATTTTAGAAGAAACTGATTCACACTTAGAAAATTTGAGCACATATATTATATATTAATTTGAAGGGCATATCCTTTGAGGTAAGCTTACAAAATTGTAGTCATTTTTTGTCACGACCCAAACCCAGACCCGGTCGTGATGGCGCCTCTCGTGGGGACAAGGCCAGCCAACTAATCCAATTCATCCTTTTGAAACAGTTAAACAGTTCATAAGCAGTATAAACATGACTTAATAATATTAATTAGCGGAAGTACAACCCAACACAGCCCAAACCGGGGTGTCACAAGTCACGAGCATCTACTAGAGTGTAAATACAACTACAAGGTCTAAAATATACAAAACAGGAATAATGAACGAAAGAGAGAAAAGCGGTGCTGCGAACGCCAGCAGTCACCTCGCTAAACTCCTATAACTCTACCTCTGATCTGGCAAAATCCGCTACCAGGCGAATAAATACCTGCATCTGCACACGAGGTGCAGGGAGTAAAGTGAGTACTCCAACTCAGTGAGTAATAAAGGTAAATAACAACTGAGCAGTAAGAAATTACGTAAAGCAAACCATCATGCTGTATAGAAGCAATGTAAAACCTTCTGAGAAAAACAATGAAGCTGTGAAATTCTTTGGAACATCTTAGCTCAGTTTAAACCTCTTTTGAAAATGACTCTTTCAACAGTTACGCAAATGAATGCAAAACAGTTAGTGCCGATAAGCACAGAAAATCCGCCCCTCGGGCACAAATACCACAGTATAACAGGTAAAATGACAAGTAATTATGAAAGATGAACACATAAAGGTTCGCCCCTCGGGCAATATCTCAAAACAGTACCAGCCCCTCGGGCTCTCTCTCTCTCAGATCACTCTTAGAATAGTATCATATAGTAACCGCTGCGGCGTGCAGCCCGATCCATATATCGTCGACGGTGCTCACTGGGGGTGTGCAGACTCCGGGAGGGGCCCCTTACGGCCCAAGCGCAATATCAAGCCACCTCGTGGCATCATCTCTCGGCACTTGGCCTCACATCACTCAAGCCACCTCGTGGCATATAAATGTATCTCAGGCCCTCGGCCTTATATCACTCAGCATATCCTCACATATGGCCCTCGGCCTCCCTCAGTCCGAAAATCATCACAAGCCCCTCGGGCATTAGTAAAACAGTAGTTCTCAGCCAAAACATCATTTAGAAATATNGAAATTCGATCCCGTTTAATCTCCCGAAACACACCCGAGGCCCTCGGGACCTCAACCAAACCTACCAACATAACCCATAACATCATTCGAACTTGTTCCAATCATCAAAACACCTCAAACAACATCAAATTACCCAAAACTCATCGAATTCAAGCCTAAGTTTTCCAAAAACTTCCGAAATACACTTTCGATAAAAAACCTGACCAAACCACATCCGAATGTCCTGAAATTTTGCATACACATCCCAAATGACATAACGAAGCTACTGCAACTCTCGAAATTCCATTCCGGCCTCTATATCAAAATCTCACCTATCTACCGGAAAACGCCGAAATTTCACTTCTGCCAATTCAAGCCTAAACCTTCCACGGACTTCCAAAATGCATTCCGATCACGCTCCTAAGTCCCAAATCACCCAACGGAGCTAACCAAATCATAAAAATTCCGATCTGAGCTCATATACAAATAAGTCAAATCTTGGTCAAACCTTTCAAATTTAAAGCTTTCAACTGAGACTGTTCTTTCAAATTCATTCCGATTTTTCCTGAAACCAAAACCAACGATCTACATCAGTCATAATACATTACACGGGGCAAGTCATGCCCGAGAACTGGAGATCAAAGCGCAAAAGCTCAAAACGACCGGTCGGGTCGTTACATCCTCCCCCACTTAAACACACGTTCCTCCTCGAACGTACCCTGAGTTGTTCTAGAAGCCAACCAATAGTTGAATAACCTAGCCACGCATAAACCCGGGGGTGATCCCACGTCACCCTATCTCATATAGGTCCGATAACACATATAAACTGAAATTTCACAATCCAATCTAGCCCATAAACCATAGAACCACATTTCCACCTCTGAAATTCTCAATGCAATCAGAATCTCACATTTATACTGCGAATAAGCCCGAACAAGCTGTAATAACCCATGCTTGCAACCTCGGGAGCAATCCCATGATATACCACATACTCAAACACTCGTAATGATAACTTCTATTCACAGCAGTTGCACACAACAACCGAATACCGGTATTTTAAAATACTAATACTTCAACTTATTCACACACACACAAAAAAAAAAGAACTTAAACTTATCCCAAAGAATGATGGATGGGAAATATGAGAATTAAACTACACAAGAACATCCCTTACAACCTGATAATTTCATGAGTAGATATTTATGAAACTTATTTTCGTATTTTTCTTGAATTAAAAAAAAAATTAAATCCAACAACGAAAAATATATCTAGATTCAAATTTCTGAAGTCTTTCTGCCTTTGAAGGTACTGAAAAACATTCCACATTAGAGCATCACAAACCCAAAAAAGCATTGTGGAATTTCTTATCATGAAGAGGAGAATACCAAAGCTTTAATAAGAGTACTAATGGATAGTGAAAACAAAGAAGAGGAAAATCAAGAGAATCTTCTTTATCATCAGCAGCAGAAGAAGAGTTCATTAAGGAGTAAAGCAACACACTTTGTATCAGATGTTGCTACTATTATTTTGAATCATCACTGAAATAAAACAAGGATAATAAAGGGGTGAGAATAATTTAAGTACGGGGGATTCGGATGGGAGTATCCGGGTGGGTAAATAAGTTGGATCGGGTGGGGTTTAATAAACGGAAAAGGGACAGAACTGACCCTGAACTATAGTTTCAGGGTTAAAAATATCCTTCGTCCACCTTTTGGGCCACTAGTCCAAGCTTCAGATATCACCACTGGCCTAAAATTCGGATCTTCATCATCATCTCCATCTCCAGTAACATCATTAATATCATCTTCATCTACTGGCATGTTAGAAGGTGTAGCAGCTTGTTTACTTGTCTTCTTAGTTGCAACATGTTTGTGTTGAATAGCTTTATTTGCTTGACTGGTCTGTTGAGCAGATTTCTTTGCTTGACTGGTTTGTTGAGCAGATTTCTTTGCTTGACTGGGTAGTTGAGCTGGTGGTTCACAAGCTGGTGGTTCACTCAAAGAAACATTGTATCCAAAAGTAGGCATAAAGGAAAAATCTGAATTCTGACTGTCTTGAGGTGCTGTCAGGGGCACATCTTCCACTGTTTGAAAACATTCTCTTGGGAACAAATGCTTGTGCTTACCATGAACCTACAATACATAAAACATGTATTTACTATGGAACTAAAATTGTGGAACTACAAACTCATTTCAGTAAGGTTTAAAAGATTACCAATGGACAAGTTCTGATATTGTGACCAGGTTCACTGCAGTACCCACATGAAATAAGAAGTCCTTTCCTTGAAGCAGACCATAACCCTTCTCTCTTCCTAGCCTCATCCTTTTCTCTTGTTCTCTTGACCTTTGGTCTACCAACCATTTTATGCACATCTGGTGGATCCATAGCATGTTCTGGCTCAACTTTCCAGAATTTATCACCTCTAACAGGTTGTATCTTATGCATATACACCATCATGTAAGCTTATTTGGAATACCGGGTGCCCGTCGCGGCCCATCGGATTGGTTCGTGACATCTAGCATGATTTGTAGCCCAATAAATTTGTCACATGGTGGAAACATGGATGTCAACACGATAGAGTCACTAAAGGTTGCCATGGAATCACCCAGGTCACAATTCTCACGATGCACACTCACACGTCCGTCACTTCGCATGTGCGTCACCTCAGTGCTAATCACATAACACATAGTTCGGGGTTTCGAACCCTCAAAACCAAGTTTGAAAGGGTTACTTACCTCAAATAAAGAGAAATCCTACTCTGAAATGCCTTTGCCTCTCAAATCGGCCTCCAAATGTCCCGAATCTAACCACAAGCAATACAATCGATCAATATAGGCTAAAGTAATCAATTCCACAAGAAAAATACCAAATTATAGCCAAAATCCAAAATCGGCTCAAACCCGGCCCCAGGGCCACGTCTTGAAATCCGAAAAATGTCACAAAACCCCAAAGTCCATTCACTCACGAGTCTAACCATACTAAATTCATCAAAATCCAACATCATTTGCCCATCCAAATCCGCAAAATCCACTGTCCAATTCTCATGCCCTAATCTCCCAAATTACACCTCAAGACCACACAATTTAGGTGGAAAAATAATTGGGGAAACAAGATTTATGATCAAAAGCAAGCACAATCAGCTTACCATAGAATTCCCCTCGAAAATCCTCTTCAAAATTGCCTAAGCCCGAGCTCAAAATGTTGAAACAAGACTAAAACCGCGAACCCTTGTTTTTAAATATCATGCCCAAGTTTTTGGCACATGCGGCTCATTCACCGCATCTGCGAAATCGCTTCTGTTGACAAAGTTCCGCTTCTGCGGAAATAACTGACTGTCCATCGCAGCTGCAATCCCAACATGCACCTGCTCCCCATTATTCACTTATGCGACCATCTCAGGTGTGGGAACTTCATCGCACCTGCCCCTTCTGCCCAGATCCTCCAATCTCACATATGTGATCTGTTGCTTGCTTCTGAAAGCTCGCACCTACGATGAGACATACGCACGTGCGATTATGACAGCTGAGTTCAACTTCAACAGCCTTCTAATTTCTTGTTCCGTAAATCACTCAAAATCAGCCCGAGGCCCTCGGGACCACAACCAATAGTACTAACACGTCCCATAACATCATACGAACTTAGTCGAACTTGAAATCACTCAATAAAACATAAAAACACCAAATTACCCCCGGATTCAAGCCTAAGAATTTATAAATTTCAGAATTCTTCAAACGATGCCGAAATCCACCAAACCACGTACGAATGACCTCAAATGTTTGTACACAAGTCAGAAATGACACCTCTACACCTACTCCAACTTTCGAAAATCCAATCTGACCCCGATATCAAAATTTTCACTACCGGCCGGAATCGCCAAAATTCTAACTTTCGCCAATTAAAGCCTAATTCTACCATGGACCTCCAAATCACATTCCTAATGCGCTCCTAAGTCTAAAATCACCTACCGGAGCTAACGGAACCATCAAAATTTAATCCGAGGTTGTTTATCCATAAGTCAACATCCGGTCAACTTTCCTAACTTAAACCTTTTCACAAGAGACTAACTGTGTCAACTCACTCCAAAATCACTCCAGACCCGAAACAACTAACCCGATAAGTCATAATACAGTCGTAGAACACAAAAGAAGCAGAAAAATAGGGGAACTGTCACGCCCCAAATTCGAGGGACATGACCGGCGCCCGACCGGGTAGCCCCAACCAAGCGAACCTAGATGCCTTTCCTAACCCATATGTTACCCCATGTTTTCCTTACTCAATTATTCCAAGAATTTGCCAAATAATTAATTAAGAAGACTTTTTAATTTACAAAACACATACATACTTACATAATAGTAATGAAATCACCAACTCGTTACCAATGTATGAAAACACGGATCTACACAAGTTTCTAACCCACCTCTACTGTCTACGGAGCCTCTAATAGTACAACAGGATAATACAGTATTTGCCGGTAACAAGGCTCCGGCTATACCTTACACAAAATCAACTAGAGCTCCGCAAAACAATGTGGCCTGAACCACGCAGGGCCCCGAGAGGAAAGGGGCTCACCAAAAAGCTGATGGATAACGAAGGGGAGCTACGATTGGTGGGCTGGAGTACCTGCTACGGATCCACCTACAATCATAACACGAATGTAGCGCCCCCCGGCAAAAGGGACGTCAGCACATTTGAATTGTACTGGTATGTATGAACAAACTTTGCTCCAAGTAAACTCGAACCATAAGCAAGTAAGTAGCAGTAATAAAAGTGACAATCAAATCCACAAGGAGGGAACAATTAAGCCAACAGGTATACAATCTCTCCTCCATAAACAAGCATGTAATTGTAATGGAANGGAGAAGAACCTTGCACCTTGCAATTGGTCGAACAAATCATCTATTCGAGGCAGAGGATACTTATTCTTGATGGTGACTTAGTTGAGCTGCCGATAATCAATACACATCCGGAGCGACCCATCCTTCTTCCTGACAAAGAGAACTGGAGCACCCCACGACGACACACTCGGCCGTATGAACCCCTTTTCTAATAAATCCTTCAGCTGCTCCTTTAACTCCCTTAACTCCGCTGGAGCCATTCTGTATGGTGGAATAGATATTGGCTGCGTATCTGGCAATACATCAATCCCGAAATCAATCTCCCTATCTGGCGGAATCCCTGGAAGCTCGTCCGGAAACACTTCGAGAAACTCATTCACGACTGGCACAGACTCGGGGGTAGACACTTCTGAAGTGGTGTCCGCCACCCGAACCAAATGATAGATACACCCCTTCTTAATCATCTTTGAAGCCTTAAGGTAGGAAATAAACCTACCCTTCGGCACCACATCATTCCCTTTCCACTCGATAACCGGCTCATTAGGGAACTCGAGTCTCATGACTCTCATTCGGCAGTCAAGTTTAGCAAAGCACGTCTAAAGCCAGTCCATCCCCATAATCACACCAAAATCCACCATTCCAAGCTCGATAAGATCGGCCGTGGTAACGCGACCACATACCGTGACAACACAATTCCTATAAACTCGCGCGGCTGTAATAGAATCACCAACCGGAGTCGATACAGAGAACGGCTCATAAAGCTGTTCGGGTTCTATCCCAAAGCTTGAAGCAATGAATGGGGTGACATAAGACAAAGACGACCCCGGATCAATAAGAGCATAACAATCAATGGCCTAAACAGACAAGATACCTGTAACCACATCTGGAGAAGCCTCTACATTCTGACGACCACTCAAAGCGTAGAACCGACTGGGTCCACCTCTACCATGAGCTCCACCCCTAACTGTACCACGTCCTGCTGGGGCTGGAGGACGCCCAGATGATGTGGCGACTGAAGAACCGAATGACTGAGCAGATCCCCTACCCATGCCCTAACTGGGGGCACGACAGTCTCGCTGAATATGACCTCTCACCCCGCATCTGAAACACACCGGGATATCCAAGTAGCAAGTCTCTGTATGAAATCTCCCACACTTGGGGCATGGAGCCCTCCCCTGCTGCTGTGATCTCCCTCCTGAATGACCGGACTGATGGGGTCTCCTACTGTCTGTGCCTGGTCTCATGCGTCTGTTCTGCTGATAACTGTGCAGAGATGGTGGTGCGCTTGCTGAGGACTGAGCATATGACTGAGACGGCCCTGACGACCCTCTTCCCTGAGTTGATCTCCCTGAGTGACCCGCTGATCGGGCTCTGTTGCTATTCTCCCTTTCCGCCCGAATCTTCAACTTTCTAGCCTCTGTGGCCTGAGCGAATCCCACAATCTTTCCATAGTTCATATCCGAGTGTAAGGCCGCTGTAGCAGCCTCATTTACTACCAAGGGACTAAGGCCCTGAACAAATCGCCGAACTCTAGTTGCCATGGTCGACACTAACTGAGGAGCATACTTGGACAATCTCACGAACTCCATGTGGTACTCCCAAACACTCATACTGCCCTGCTTGAGGGTCTCAAACTCAGTGGCACGGGCTGTCATTGTCTCAGCAGGAAAGAACTGGTCCATGAACGCATCTACAAACTCATCCCATCTGGCCGGAGATCCTCCCTCCCCACGGGAGTCCTCCCACATCTCGAACCATGAATATGCTGCTCCCCTCAACCTGTATGATGCCAATTCAACTCCCTCTGTCTCTGAAGCTTTCATCACTCGGAGGGTCTTATACATTTCATCAAGAAATTCCTGCGGATCGGCCTCTGGGTCTGTGCCTAAGAACTCTGAAGGGGCTAACCGCAAAAACTGGTTAACTCTGGAGCTGGTAGAATCTCCCTATCTGCTAGAGGATGTAGGGGCATCCTGAGATCTCTGGGCCTGAGTGGCCACTAACTGGGTCAACATGCGGATGGCTCCCCTAAGGTCCACATCAGAAACCTCGGGACCAGGAGCTGGAATGGTGCCAGATTCAGGAATATCGGCGGGAGGGATGGTGGCACCCTCTGCCGCTGCAGGATCAAGAACATGCTGGTCTGGGACAGACGGGCCAGGTAGGTTCAAGGCCGGGGAGTCACTCTCACCCACGGCATCAGGTACATGATTCATAGCCTCACTCGCGGTGGCATTGGCCCCAAGGCCGAGTCTAGCTCTCTTTTTAGGTGCCATTACTGAAAATGTTCGGAACAACGCACGAGTTAGATATAGATACTTTAACATTTCACTTCACCGCACGATACAGAATAACAAGGAAGTGGGAAATTTCCTAAATGTCCATGCAGCCCCCCACTTATAGATGTGGTCGACTTTACACCGATAAGTAGGGATCTACTAGACACGGCTCCGAGACATCCTAGGACTCCTTAAAACCTTAGGCTCTGATACCAAGTTTGTCACGCCCCAAATTCGAGGGACATGACCGGCGCCCGACCGGGTAGCCCCAGCCAAGCGAACCTAGATTCCTTTCCTAACCCACATGTTACCCCATGTTTTCCTAACTCAATTATTCCAAGAATTTGCCATATAATTAATTAAGAACACTTTTTAATTTACAAAACACATACATACTTACATAATAGTAATGAAATCACCAACTCGTTACCAATGTATGAAAACACGGATCTACACAAGTTTCTAACCCACCTCTACTGTCTACGGAGCCTCTAATAGTACAACAGGATAATACAGTATTTGCCGGTAACAAGGCTCCGGCTATACCTTACACAAAATCAACTAGAGCTCCGCAAAACAATGTGGCCTGAACCACGCAGGGCCCCGAGAGGAAAGGGGCTCACCAAAAAGCTGATGGATAACGAAGGGGAGCTACGATTGGTGGGCTGGAGTACCTGCTACGGATCCACCTACAATCATAACACGAATGTAGCGCCCCCCGGCAAAAGGGACGTCAGCACATTTGAATTGTACTGGTATGTATGAACAAACTTTGCTCCAAGTAAACTCGAACCATAAGCAAGTAAGTAGCAGTAATAAAAGTGACAATCAAATCCACAAGGAGGGAACAATTAAGCCAACAGGTATACAATCTCTCCTCCATAAACAAGCATGTAATTGTAATGGAAATAACAATCAAATCCACAAAGAAAGAGCAATTCAACAAGTTTACAATCTCTCCTGTTTCCCCTTCCATATTTCCACATCAATAAAGATACTAGGTTTTGAGCAAAAATCTTTTTATGGGGCCTCACATCCTCACCCACTTAAAATCATTCGTCCCCGAATGAGGACCTATTTCAAGCTTTTCAAAGATCAGTTGGTTTTGAAAACATGTTATGCAGATTCGTATACCTTTCACTATTTCCCAAATTTTTTAGAAAAATTTTGCCAGTGTTTCCTTTGTAATTTGGACATCTCCACCTGACAGAGGGCCCCCGAAACACAAATTCCAAACACCATAACAGAATTACAACCATTCCTACAACTGTCATATAATTTCCTACCTTAACAATTGCACACATTTGATCACTTGATACGTTTTGCTTATGAATCAGTTATTTCAAATGAGTTTCACATAATTTAGCCATTTCAACACATTACAAGCATGCAAGTAATTCATTACCAACTTATACAACCATTACTTGATTACTTAACACAAGAGTCTTTATAAGGCTTTCATTTACCAAAGAAATGTTCACATGACTTGAAACAATCCCTACACCTATAAGTCTTGCACAACTAGAGGGACTCCATTAGCATTTAGGAAGGAATCAACTTGGACACAATGGTAGTTGTTTTAGAGATAGAAAGGTCACATAATTTCTTCTAGACTTGATCAAATAGATGGGGATATTTCTCTTTCATTTCTTTCTCCGCTTCCCACGTAGCTTCCTCAACTTGTTGACTTCGCCACAACACCTTAACTGAGGCAACTTCCTTATTTCTCAATTTACGGACTTGTCTATCAAGAATGGCAACCGGAACTTCTTCATACGACAGCTCTTCATTAACCTCGATAGTATCGACTGGCACGATGGTGGATGGATCTCCAACCACTTTCTTCAACATGGACACATGGAACACCAGATGCACTAATGACATTTCGGGAGGCAATTCCAACCTATAGGCCACCTGCCTTACCCTTTGAGTGATCCGGTACAGCCCGACGTACCTAGGATTCAACTTACCTTTCTTCCCGAATAGCATGACTCCCTTCATAGGAGATACCCTCAAGAACACCCAATCATCAACTTGAAATTCCAATTCTCTTCGACGAACGTCCGCATAGGATTTCTGGCGACTCAGTTTTCATCCTTTCCTGAATGACTTTAACTTTCTCCACAGCCTGGTGCACAAGATCCGATCCTATTAATTCTGCTTCACCCACTTCAAACCATCCGATCGGAGACCTGCACCTCCTTCCGTACAATGCTTCAAATGGGGCCATTTGAATGCTAGCATGAAAGCTGTTATTGTAAGCAAATTCTATAAGTGGCAAGTGATCATCCCAATTACCTTTGAAATCCAAGACACAAGCCCGCAACATATCTTCAAGCGTCTGGATAGTCCGCTCCGCTTGACCATCAGTCTGTGGATGGAAAGCTGTGCTGAGATTCACCTGAGTACCCAAACCTTGCTGAAATTTCTTCCAAAAATTAGCTGTGAACTGGGCCCCTCGATCCGAGATAATAGAAAGTGGAGTGCCATGAAGCCTTACTATCTCCTTGATATACAACATAGCGTATTGTTCTGCAGTATCGGTGGACTTGACTGGCAAGAAGTGAGCTGATTTGGTGAGTCGATCCACTATTACCCAAATTGAGTCGAACTTGCACTGAGTGCGAGGTAATCCTACCACGAAATCCATGTTGATCATCTCCCATTTCCACATTGGTATTTCCATAAGCTGAGTTAACCCACCGGGCCGCTGATGCTCAGCCTTCACTTGCTGACAATTCGGACATTTAGATACAAAGTCTGCCACACCCCACTTCATACCGTTCCACCAATAAATCTCCTTGAGGTCATGATACAATTTCATAGAACCTGGATGCACGGAATATCTGGAATTATGAGCCTCTGCCATTACCCTCTCCCGAAGCTTATCCACATCCGGAACACACAGCCTACCTTGACACCACAATACACCATCCTCGTTGCCGAGTGAAAATGCCGAAGTCTTGTTACTCAAAACTGCTTCCTTCATTTGAGCCAATGCTTGATCGATAAACTTCTTTTCCTTGACTTCCGCTACGAGTGACGATTCTGCTCCATTATGTACCATAACATTCCCCTCATCTGATGTCGAAATACAAACCCCTAGACTGGCCAATTGATAAACCTCCCGAGCCAAGGGCCTTTGATCCACTCCCAAATGAGCCAAACTACCCATAGATTTCCGACTGAGAGCGTCGGCCACCACGTTCGCCTTCCCTGGATGGTACAAAATGTTCATATCATAATCCTTGAGTAATTCTAACCACCGTTGCTGCCTTAAGTTCAATTCCTTCTGCTTGAACAAATACTGGAGACTCTTGTGGTCTGAGAACACATCCACATGGACCCCATAAAGATAATGCCGCCATATTTTCAAAGCAAACACAACTGCCGCAAGCTCCAAATCATGTGTCGGATAATTCTTCTCGTGATTCTTGAGCTGCCTCGAAGCATACGCTATAACTTTCCCATGTTGCATCAACACACACCCCAAACCAACCCTGGAGGCATCTCAATAAACCACAAATCCTTCCGTGCCTTCCGGCAAGGTCAATATTGGTGCCGAGGTCAACCTTGACTTCAGTTCCTGAAAACTTTTCTCACAAACTTCGGACCATTGGAACTTAACTGCTTTCTGCGTCAACTTAGTCAATGGGGAGGCGAGGGCAGAGAATCCCTCCACAAACCTCCGATAATACCCTGCTAAACCCAAGAAGCTACGAATCTCCGTCGGGGTCGTGGGTCTAGGCCAATCTTTTACTGCTGCAATCTTCTGGGGGTCTACCTGAATCCCTTCACTAGAAACAACATGACCCAAAAAGGCAACGGACTCCAACCAAAACTCACATTTTGAAAATTTAGCATACAACTGGTGCTGATGAAGAGTCTGCAGAACTGCCCTGAGGTGACCGACATGATCCTCCCGGCTCCGCGAATAAACAAGGATGTCGTCAATAAAAACAATCACGAAGGAGTCTAGAAATGGCTTGAAGACACGATTCATAAGATCCATAAAGGCTGCCGGGGCGTTGGTTAGCCCAAAAGACATGACCAAGAATTCAAAGTGACCATAGCGAGTTCTGAAAGCGGTCTTGGGAATATCCTGCTCCCTAATCTTCAATTGGTGATACCCGGACCGTTGATCAATTTTGGAGAAGAACCTTGCACCTTGCAATTGGTCGAACAAATCATCTATTCGAGGAAGAGGATATTTATTCTTGATGGTGACTTTGTTGAGCTGCCGATAATCAATACACATCCGGAGCGACCCATCCTTCTTCCTGGCAAAGAGAACCGGAGCACCCCACGGCGACACACTCGGTCGTATGAACCCCTTTTCTAATAAATCCTTCAGCTGCTCCTTTAACTCCCTTAACACTGTCGGAGCCATTCTGTATGGTGGAATAGATATTGGCTGCGCATCTGGCAATACATCAATCCCGAAATCAATCTCCCTATCTGGCGGAATCCCTGGAAGCTCGTTCGGAAACACTTCGAGAAACTCATTCACGACTGGCACGGACTCGGGGGTAGACACTTCTGAAGTGGTGTCCGCCACCCGGACCAAATGATAGATACATCCCTTATTAATCATCTTTGAAGCCTTAAGGTAGAAAATAAACCTACCCTTCGGCACCACATCATTCCCTTTCCACTCGATAACCGGCTCATTAGGGAACTCGAATCTCATGACTCTCGTTCGGCAGTCAAGTTTAGAAAAGCACGAATAAAGCCAGTCCATCCCCATAATCACATCAAAATCCACCATTCCAAGCTCGATAAGATCGGCCGTGGTAACGCGACCACATACCGTGACAACACAATTCCTATAAACTCGCGCGGCTGTAATAGAATCACCAACCGGAGTCGATACAGAGAACGACTCATGAAGCTGTTCGGGTTCTATCCCAAAGCTTGAAGCAATGAATGGGGTGACATAAGACAAAAAGGACCCCGGATCAATAAGAGCATAACAATCAATGGCCTGAACAGACAAGATACTTGTAACCACATCTGGAGAAGCCTCTGCTCTCTGGCGACCACTCAAAGCATAGAACCGACTGGGTCCACCTCTACCACGAGCTCCACCCCTAACTGTACCACGTCCTGCTGGGGCTGGAGGACGCACAGATGATGTGGCGACTGAAGAACCGGACGACTGAGCAGATCCCCTACCCATGCCCTGGCTGGGCACACGATAGTCTCGCTGAATATGACCCCTCACCCCGCATCTGAAACACACTGGGATATCCAAGTAGCAAGTCTCTGTATGAAACCTCCCACACTTGGGGCATGAAGCCCTCCCCTGCTGCTGTGATCTTCCTCCCGAATGACCGGACTGATGGGGCCTCCTACTGTCTGAACCTGGTCTCATGCGGCTGCTCTGCTGATAACTGTGCAGAGATGGCGGTGCGCTCGCTGAGGACTGAGCATATGACTGGGACGGCCCTGACGACCCTCTCCCCTGAGCTGATCTCCCTGAGTGACCCGCTGATCGGGCCCTGCTGCTATTCTCCCTTTCCGCCCGAATCTTCAACTTCATAGCCTCTGTGGCCTGAGCGAATCCCACAATCTTTCCATAGTTCATATCCGAGTGTAAGGCCGCTGTAGCAGCCTTATTCACTACCAAGGGACTAAGGCCTTGAACAAATCGCCGAACTCGAGCGGCCATGGTCGACACTAACTGAGGAGCATACTTGGACAATCTCACGAACTCCATGTGGTACTCCCAAACACNACTAATATTTAAAATATAAAATGACTGATTATTGAATTAAAATAGCATAAAGTGTACAATTAGGCCATAATTACAAAATTATTATAATTATAGCCAAACAATGCCAAATTGGCTAATTGTGAAATAATTAAATCCTAATAGGATTAAAAATGATATATTGAGCTAAGAAACACTTTGAAATTACTTGCAATGTAATTTATGAATAATTATTGAATATAAAGTTCTGAATAAATTAGAAAAATAAATTGATATTAATATGGAAAATTATAGAAAAATACCAATTATTATAAAAAGTGATTTTGAAGGTATATATGCAATTTAAAAATAGTTTGGCGAAAATTGGGTATCAACAATTATGAGTGACATTTATGGGAGCAGGCTGCATGTCGCAGCGGGATTTAATTATTTATCATAGCGCTTGGGCTGAAGGAGCCCCTTGGAATTCTGCACACACCCCTGGTGAGAGCGGTTGATTTATATTGAGGGATGATCTTTCCTGGACATGGATCTTATAGGAAGCATTTATACCTGGGGATGGATCTTCCCCACAGGGTGAATTGGCCCTACCCAATACTGAGTGATTGATGGTTAGTTGATGTATAGATTCCATTATGGATCTTCTGATGTTTTAAGCGTCAATACCACACAAGGGGGGCGGGGGGGG